>NW_026731994.1:147500-455593 GCF_028476545.2 Physella acuta | reverse complement strand
ATATATATATATATATATATATATATATATATATATATATAGGGCCTATATAGATATGTATATGTAAATACATATACATATCTATATTAGAGATGGCTCCCTAGTCTCGTAGACCATTAGATGTTTGCGCATTTGAAACCCAAGCACAAAGCCAGGGCACTAAGTGGAATCGAGCCTGTTATTGTTCATGTTTCAGACCTTCTCTCTCCACACAGCTGATGGACCCAAGAGACAGGGCGTTACCCGTACAGCTTGGAATCAGCAGTGTCGCAGGAGCTGCCGAAAAGAAACCAGAGATGGCAATCCCTACCCACACTTATGTAAATAAATAAATAAATTGAAAAAAAAAAAAAAAAAAAAAAAGCTGAAACTTAACATGAGACACACACATATATAATATTTTGATATAAATAGATGTAAATAATCGCTAATAGCCGTTGCTTTAAGTGACAACGAGACAGCTGTCTACGGGTATGTAATGTGATTTAGGACTAAAAACACATTGCAAAGAACGCTTTATGACTTCTCTATTCAATTACTGGTTCGTAAAGTTTTTTAGTTAACTGTATAAGTGGGTTATACTTGAACAATTTTTGTCAAGACCCCCCCTCCTCTCTCTCTCTCTTTCTCTCTCTCTCCCTGTCTCTCTCTCTCCCTGTCTCTAGCTCTCTCTCCCTGTTTCTATCTCCCTCTCTCTCTCCCTCTCTCTCTCCCTCCTCTCTCCCTCTCTCTCTATCTCCCTTTTTCTCTCTCCCTCTCTCTATCTCCCTTTCTCTCTCTCTACCTGTCTCTCTCCCTCTCTCTCTCCCTCTCTCTCTCCCTCTCTCTCTATCTCCCTGTCTCTCTCTATCTTCCTTTCTCTCTCTCTCTCCCTCTCTCTCTCTCCCCTCTCTCTCCCTCTCTCCTCTCTCTCTCTCTCCCTCTCTCTCTATCTCCCTTTTTCTCTCTCCCTCTCTCTATCTCCCTTTTTCTCTCTCCCTCTCTCTATCTCCCTTTCTCTCTCTCTCCCTGTCTCTCTCTATCTCCCTCTCTCTCTCTCTCCCCTCTCTCTACCTCTATCTATCTTCCTTTTTCTCTCTCCCTCTCTTTATCTCCCTTTCTCTCTCTCCCTGTCTCTCTCCCTCCCTCTCTCTCTCCCTCTCTCTCTCTCTCCTCTCTCTCCCTCTCTCTACCTCTATCTCCCTTTTTCTCTCTCCCTCTCTCTATCTCCCTTTTTCTCTCTCCCTCTCTCTATCTCCCTTTCTCTCTCTCCCTGTCTTTCTCTATCTCCCTTTCTCTCTCTATCTCCCTTTCTCTCTCCCTGTCTCTCTCTCCCTCTCTCTCTCCCTCTCTCTCTACCTCTCTCTCTACCTCTATATCTATCTCCCTTTTTCTCTCTCCCTCTCTCTATCTCCCTTTCTCTCTCTCTCTCCCTGTCTCTCTCCCTGTCTCTCCCTCTCTCTCTCTCCCTTTCTCTCTCTCTCCCTGTCTCTCTCTCTCTCCCTTTCTCTCTCTCCCTGTCTCTTTCTCCCTTCTCTCTCTCCCTGTCTCTCTCTCCCCCCTCTCTCTCTCTATATATATCTCCCTTTCTCTCTCTCCCTGTCTCTCTCTATCTCCCTTTCTCTCTCTCTCTCTCCCTTTCTCTCTCTCTCTCCCTGTCTCTCTCTCCCTTTCTCTCTCCCTGTCTCTCTATCTTCCTTTCTCTCTCTCTGTCTCTCTCTCTATCTCCCTTTCTCTCTCTCTCCCTTTCTCTCTCTCCCTGACTCTTTCTCCCTTCTCTCTCTCCCTGTCTCTCTCTATCTTCCTTCTCTCTCTGTCTCTCTCTCCCTCTCTCTCCCTCTCTCTCTCTCCCCCCTCTCTCTCTATATATATATCTCCCTTTCTCTCTCTCCCTGTCTCTCTCTCTATCTCCCTTTCTCTCTCTCTCTCTCTCCCTTTCTCTCTCTCTCTCCCTGTCTCTCTCTCCCTTTCTCTCTCCCTGTCTCTCTATCTTCCTTTCTCTCTCTCTGTCTCTCTCTCCCTCTCTCTCTCTCCCTCTCTCTCTCCCCCCCCTCTCTCTCTCTCTCTCTCTCTCTATCTCCCTTTCTCTCTCTCTGTCTCTCTCTCTCAATGTCTCTCTCTCTCTCTCTCCCCCTCTCTCACTCTCGGCTGATTGATCCTGTTCACAGCTGTAGATTTTTCAGCCTCCCAAGACATCCCTGCTGTCTTTAGGTCTCCAAGACTTGGTCAAGAAGACTCCGCCTCCAGGTCTGTCTTTGGCGCCATGTCTTTCACCTTCCCTGGGGGTTCCACTCAAGCGCCTGGCGCGCCACATTAGAGTGAGCCTTTCACAGTGTGTGCCCGACCCAGCGCCACTTCATCCTGTTTATTTCCACTGCCATGCCCTTCTGCCTCGTCCAATAATTTGTCCCTTTTACATATCGATTCGATATTTTAAAACACCGGCGAGTTCATCTGTAAAAAATAACGTGTTTAATCAATGGTGTGCTGTATTCTGTTAGTATTCTTACCCTCTGCATAGTGAGTCGAGCACACTACATAGACCACCATAAGTATGTTACACACTAAGATAATCAGCACAGAGCTTAACACGGATACGCTCTACTTAACAGGTCCAGAAATCCAATGCTTTGTCAATATCGCGGGCACTAGGTCACGCAGTATAACACACGTATGGGTGTGGTATGTTTAATGTATAGTGGGACCAATTCTGACGTTTTGACGCCTAAGTGGCTACATGGTAAGTGGTCAATGGCTACAGGGGTAAGTGGTCAATGGCTACAGGGTAAGTGGTCATTGGCTACAGGGTAAGTGGTCAATAGCTAGAGAGAAACTGGTCAATGGCTACAGGGGTAAGTGGTCAATGGTTACAGGGGTAAGTGGTCAATAGCTTTAGGGGTAAGTGGTAATTGGCTACAGGGTAAGTGGTAAATGGCTACAGGGGGTAAGCGGTCAATGGCTACAGGGTAAGTGGTCAATGGCTACAAGGTAAGCGGTCAATGGCTACAGGGTAAGTGGTCAATGGCTACAGGGTAAGTGGTAATTGGCTACAGGGTAAGTGGTCAATGGCTACAAGGTAAGTGGTCAATGGCTACAGGGGTAGTGGTCAATGGTACGTATTTACAACAACCGAATTATATTTTAATTTGCCAGACTTTACAGCCTATTTCATTTTATGCAATACAGAAAGTACAGCAAGGCAGGCATAACACGGTTTGATAGTTAACCAGACTATAACAGTAGAATTGAGTGTAAAATAATTAAAATAAAACAATAACACCGACCCCATAAAAACGACACAAATAAATACAGATTCTAAGAAATAACAGGATTGTTTTTATGTTTGCATGATATACGTGTGTAACCGTGTACAAGTGGACAAGCACTATTACGATCTAAAGCTATTGAAAAAGGAAATGTGTTGGATCAATATAATTCTTATGTGGGCGTTCAATAAATAACGGTACAAACTTAATAGTTAAGAATAGGTAAAAGGAGATGTAGACTTTAGTGAGAATGTTCTACGTGGGGGAAGGGGGTATGGGGATGGGTTGATATAAGGTGACGTTGTATTTATTGATAGTTTTGTAACAATAAAAAATGAAGAAATCGTTATCGCGATAATTTCGTTTAATTTTATGGTGGGGGGGGGGGGTGGTTCTTAGTAAGAACATGTAGCAATAGGTGAGGGTGGGGTACGTGGAAATGTTCTCTCTAAGCTGCGCGGTTGCGCGGCCGCGGAGTATTTTTTAACTGATGCGCTGTCCGTTTGTAAAACAATATTATATCCTTTTATGAAACTTTTAGAACACCGCGCACACAAAATACGCGCTACACACAATATTCTTAGAGGTTACGCTGACTGTGGATGGGGAGGGGGTGGAGAGAGACAGATAGGTTAACACAGCTTGACGACATTTTGTGAAAATCCCTGATGTCATGCTATCTTGGCCACTGTGTGCTTCTTTTTGTTTCAATTTAACTGAGCTGGTACCAGCTGGTATTATAGGACGGGGGTGGCCTAGTGGGTGGGGTGGGGGGGGGGGGGGTCAGAAAAAAGTAACTTCATCATTACGCAGTTTAAAAGTTATTGCTTTCAACTGAATTTCGGCTGTTATGTCTCTTTTTTTTGTAAATTGTAATAAAATTGATCAAAATAGCGATTGTTGAAACAGCTCAGTACATATCTTAGCAAGAAGTCGTTGTTGGTAAAAGTGGGTAGGCTGAAAATGCTACGCCATAACAAGGTAGGGTTGTGACGTGTTGTGACAGTTTGTGATGATGGAGAATGGGTGGGTCAAATTTGTCAAAAGTATGTGACGTCCATTTTGGATAATACTATGAGAAATCCTAGAAATTGTCCTTAAAACATCCATTTTTCATTAAATCTGTTCATTAATAATGGGTTATCTATTAACCCCCCTTTACCTAATGATAAATTATAAGGACAATGGAGAAACATGCGTGTAAATAGTTACGTACAAGGGAGCAATTAATTGAAAGTAATAAATACATTCGGACAATTTCAAGTAATATTTGTTATATTTGTTTCTGTAAGTAAATGTTAATATTATGTATTTTAATAGATGTTTGTGCACTCCAATATCTAGCGTTGAACATTCCTGGGCTTGGCGATAACATCGACGAATCGATTAACTCGTTCATGAGCGAAAACACAAATACGGATTTGCAAAACCTGAGAAAGTAAAACAGATTTAAGCAGTTTAAAAGTTGCTTGAAATATTAAGTCATAATTACTAGACGTATCCATTGGAGACCTGATGACGAAGTTCAGTTCACATGTTTCTTGACCTCGTCATGCGAAGGGAAGGAGTGGTCAGCACTTTGCCCAGCCGCCTTTACTTTCCTCACTGTGAGTCAGGCACCCGTCAGAGCTGGGAGGACTATTGTACGTCCTACAGTCAAGTGTCAAGATCGAATTTCGAACTCGTAACCTTCGGGATGTTTGCTGCGCATAACTACTAGATCTATAATTAGATTTAAAATAATCTGTGAAAAAGCTTTCTGTAACGTTTTAAACTTCAATATATTTTGTTGAATTGTTACATGGAATAAGACAAGACTATATTTGCTTTTTAAAGTACTTAAAATTGACATCTAATGAGAGTTTTAAAAATATGACCTTAGGCCTATATAAATCTAAAATACACATTTAAAAACGAATAAAGTCTGGAATATCTAACAACCGTGAAAATTATATGTTTTCAAGTTACGAAACTCGGTATCGCTGTAAATAGGAATGCTTATTTGTGTATTTGTAGTGTAACCTTAATAACACATAGGCTTATAAACACTAATAGTCATTACACTTTAATTGACAAGCCTATTTGATAACCATATATCGTTTTAATCTTTCAGGACCCTCAGCTGCTATCTCAAATTAACGCTTTTGGTACGCGGTAAAAAGGTAGGATCTGTAGAAATATAGGTGGTAACGTTAGTTGCCATCATAATTTTAAATATAGTTGAAAGAACGAAATATGTGCTTTAATTGTTGTGCGAATAGGTTCTTACTAAATAAACTATTTAAATTTAAATTAAAATACAATCAGTGGACCTTATTTTTTTTATACACTTATTACACTTTTCAATTGTTACAATCACATAATTTACCAATAGTTATAAATAGAATGTTTAATTTATTCAATTATTAATTTGTTTACAGAATCCAAACAGTGATGAACTTCTAGTAAATTTCACAGATATAATGAAAGAATTTTCAAACATTGAACAGTTTGATGCCCTTCAGTTCTTTATTTATAAAAAAATGTTTGAAACGATATTGTGTGCACTGATAGTGAAGTATAAAGAATTTTTTTCTTTACTTCTGCGCTATAACTATACTGGTAAACATTTACTCAATTAATTTCATACAAATTTTAATGGAAATAGAATCGTGTATATGTATATTTTTTCATACCAGCGTTGAATGTTTAGGGGCGTTTAATCTCATGAAATTTTTATATTCCAAAGCGCCAACTTCAATTTACAATATCTGTTACCGAATGCTGGTGTATATTATAGCCGATTTTTAAAAATGTTAAATTATTAACTTGGTTAGAGAAAGTCTACAGTTAAAAGTCTATAGCTGTTAAAGTTTAATTTCCTTTGAAAATGTTTAGTTTTTAAAGATTTTGTGAATATGACGTAGTCTTAGACAGTGGCGTAGCGAGGTCGGGTGTCACCCGGTCCGGGACATCATGTGCCCCCCCCCCCGAAAAAGACGTGTTATATATATATATATATATATATATATATATATATATATATATATATATATATATATATATATATATATATATATATATATATATATATATATATATGTTTACAACGGCCTATATATATATAGTTGCAATTAGTGACATCCTCCTCCCATTTTGCCTAATGGAATTAATTTGTGCATACAATCCACTTGTTAATTAATGTGGAAAAAGCATCGTTTTTATCGTAAGTCATTAGATTTTGGTATCACCCCCTCTACTGTCGTTGAGTGACTTATCTGTTAATCAAAATACTCAACAAATTCCTCTCTAAATTCTTCAGTTGGTTTCACCCCCCCCCCCCCGCCCTCCTTTAAAGTGTGCACAGTTAATAGTAAAGATGGTTATCTATAGTCACTTATTAAAACAAGTGGATTCACTCTTATTAATTATTAATTGTACTGGCAAAAAGCATTTTCCTACTACATGTTTTACGATTTTTCGCCATGGTGACACACCATAAATGGTGTCACCCGTTGCGACCCGCACTCCCCCCCCCCCCCCCTCCTCCTTACGCCTCTGGTCGTAGGTTACCAGAAAGAATGTTATATTGTTACACACATAATGTAGCCTACTATAAATTTTTGAAATCTAGGATTTTAAACTAAATTTTATCTTATTTAAAAAAATGACTCGCACAACTATGTATAACAAATTGCAATGTTGAGATCGGGCCAACAATGTTTTTACACATTTCTTTAATGCATAGTGAGTTCGAAGTTCGAAGCCCAGTCGCTTTTACCTTCGCTAACTTGTGTCACACACGCATCACAAATGCGTGAATCCGAGGACGTAGTGCTGAATTGTCGAGACCTCCTATTTCGCAATCATGCTCCATCACTCCGCCAGTATTTCTTTCAGACTTTTTTCTCCGCCGGGGGACACTTGAAATTTTCGGGGGGGGGGGGGGGCGGTAGACTTTCTTTGGGGGGGGGCGGACACTGTTAAAAGTATATATTTTCTATATAAATTATATAAATTTCATTTAGTTCGGTGGGGGTGGGGGGGGGGGCGGTAAAAAAAATTTCGGGGGGGGGGGGGGGGCGAAGAGATGTCTGGAAGAAACTCTGCACCCCGCCCCAGATTATAATTACAATATATAGCGTTTATCCACAGAATTGACCTTTTCATACTTGAGAAAACTGAATCTACTTGACATAAAAGCACCTGGGTTTTCGCTGTCTTTAATACGTAATACGTTGAATCTCGTACTAAGTGGCAGCCACCACAGTATCGAGTTCGCCCAGGTAAGTTTCCTAAATTGCATTATTTTATTATTAAGTTGAAAATAAAGTTTCTTTCAGGCATCTCTCGGAGACGGGGGAAGAAGCACTGCACCCCCCCCCCCTTTTACCCCCCACCCCCAGCACATCTAGAAAAAAATATATTATTTATATTTAAAATATACTGTAAGTACATTGGTTAACGTTTATAACAGTGTGTAGCATAATTGCTACGTCGTGAATCCTATTATTAAAAAAAGTAAACAATGATAAACAGGTTTTTATTGATGATTTTTCACTTATTATGTACGAAGACTCTAATTATGCAGTGACATAGCTCAACTTCTATTCAAAAGAGCTGTAAGCTATGTCGAGGTATTATAATGTGCCTTCTACTTAGGTGTAATATTGGTGTATATAAACTAACTAATTGGTCGGTAAAGCTCATGAAAAGTCCCGAGTTCGAAACCCCGGGTACATGAGGCTCGATGCTTGGGGACAGCGACCCATCTAGGAGAGAAAACTCCAAAAAACAAACAACTACTGCAGTGTAGTTCTTCTTAGTTGGGCAAATGCTGTGGAAGCAAATCCGAAAAGAAAAGTAGGCTGAAATCGGAGTCAACTGCCTATACTATACGGCACATAACAAGTTGACACGTTATACTTAATTGCCTTCAACATTACAGTTAAGAACTAAGAGGAAGAAGAAAGAATTGAGTTAATAATTTTTTAAATTCAATTTCGTTATCTTTTATTATAATAGTTTTTGACATTCTGAGTCATAATTAACATTCATCAAACGGCTGTATATGTAAGGTGAAATCAACAAACTATTATATAAATGATAAGATTAAAATTTTGCTCACTAAGACCACGTATTAACTCAAAGTTGACATCACAGTTTTACAGAATTCGTTCAGATGCCAATCAAATATAGATATTTAAGAGATTACCTGTATTGAACCTAATTATAGCGACTCTATAATGTTTAGGCTTCGGCCTATATATATATATACATATATATATATATATATATTAAAATGTAGATTTAGAAAACGTATTATATTATAATATTTGCAATATTGTTTCAGCGGTTGGTTACAATTGGCGTCGTCGAATTCTTTAATGATTATATCATCTTATACAATAAAATAAAGGTGAGCTAAACTCGGATTATTATTTAATTTTCATTAAATAAAATTAAACAGTGTTTGAAATGATTAGAAACGTGTGTCATGTTTGAAATGAAACGATAGTTAAAAGAAACGTATTAAAGGACACCGTAAAGGAGTATTTTTAAATGAATTTTATAAGTTTTAGAGATTTATTTTTTTGTTACTTGAATTGAATTGTGTTAATTAAATCAATTTTCGACAAGGATCGCTAAGGCTTTTAGTACTAAATTAATCTAGCGAGCTGCAATAACAACAATAATAATAATGTTTCGCCGTTTTTCTTGGAAAGGGAAACAAGTCAATTAAAATTTTCTGCAAAATCAGCTTAGTTTAGTTATATTCCTTTCGAAAATAGAGACATTAATATGTGTAGAGAGAAATGGGAAGGATTGAGGTAAAGTGTGATGACGTTTTTTTGGAGATGGTCTGATTTTTTGTGCCGATTTTTTGAGGGGTGGAGTAAAAAAAAATGTCTGCAAGGAACAGTGGGGTTATATATGGACGTCGCACCTAGGCAGTGAACAGTCCTTACATAACTTAGTTTATTTTACTTTTAATATCTCATCGTTATAGGAAAACCAGCTTAATATTTCTGGGGAAAAACATCGCTACTTAAAAAAAAGGATTCAATGCAATTTGGTTGATAGGTAGACTGTGGCGTTTGTGTGTGGGGGGGATTACTTTGTTAGGGTGACAAATGTGCGAAAGAAACGTGGCATCTTGTACCAAACGACCCGTAGTATGGAAGAGTAACATCTCAGAAACCATCGTTGATCTTGCAAAAAACAAAAACAAAAAAACTGAATAAAACTCTTCTGTTACGATCTTAAATTATTAACACCTAAATGTTTTTGATAAACAGTTGAGTGAAGGGGATATGCACAAGAAAAATCACCTGAAATTCTTATTTTCCATAATAATGAGATTTTTACTCTTTCGGATTCTTTGTCCATTTCTTAATTCAGAAAATAAGAACGTAAATAAGAAAAAAAAATATTATGTTTAAAATTATTTTTTATGACCCTATAGGCCTATACGACAAAATAATCATATTTTCCAATAGACTACAAAATGTTTGTCATCCGCAATCATATTGTATTTTGGCATCTTTGGAAAGCTGGATCTCTCCTGTATTCGTCAATTCTTATTTCCGTTAAATTTGAAACACCCAAAGCTTTCAACTGGCTTTACAAATCACACATGAATTGTATTTTTCTGACCTGATTTTTGTTAGATTTTGTTTTTTTCTTTGCCGTTTTATTTACAATACAAATTCCCACCATATTTTCTGTATTTATTATTAAAGTAACAATAAAACATGTGTCACAAGGGAATTTGATGTTAAAAAACATTCAATTTTCGCATACAAAGTATAGTGCTTTTTTCGGACCTTTTAGAATTCAGATCGGTAGCGTAATCAAAAAGTTGTCGTGACAAAAGTTTTTACATATTGTACTGAAATATAAGCAGTGTAAATGTGATTGCTTTAAATACAAATTTTAAAAAGCCTTAGTGTTTTTTATAAGTGCCGAAAAATTTAAATTGGCGGATGTTTTTTTCGGGTTTCCATGACAACCGAGATTGATTTTAAACTCCGTTTAGCTGTTTAGTAGTTACTTTCATGTCATGTGCCAAACATGGCAAAAGTATTTAAAAGTAAATACTTTAAATTAAAAGTATTTAAAATAAATAAAATGCTTCAGATGTTAAATGGAAAAACTTGAAAAAACTGAGCATATCCCCTAAACAAAAAAAACAGAAAAATTTTAATTAATCAAAACGCAAACAACACAAGGTACATGAATTTCAAATGTTTTTTATTTCATCAGAAAATGCATAGTAAAACTGCCATCTAAAAATATTCTACAACAAACTTATAGGTCTACGACAAATCAATATTCTCCTTTGCTGGTTTTAAACGCAAAAGTAAAATATAAAATTCTGCAAGGCGATACAAAATAAATTATATAATAAAATGTTTTCACTATTTAAATTCAGCGTACATCATTCTCCACCGTCATTTATATTTTCCGTGATAGCTCGTTCATGATGCATATCAACCCTGATGGTGCAATATCACCATTCAACTTTATTCAACTTTTTTTTCAATAACGATAACAAAAGTGGCAACGGAGCATTTTTTTCCATTGGTCTTTTTTTTAAAAAAAAAAAAAACATAATAACAACATTTTAGTAAAATAAAAGGCAATTGAGTAGTAAAGACATCAGCATCAAAGCATTCGAAAATTCGGGAAAACAATAATATTACATAGTTATTAAACACCATGGGTTAAAATGAGAATAATCTAGATAGATGAGAAATGTTGCAATGAGTCAGCTTAGGAGGTCATGAAATAATATTTTTAGCTTAGTCATGGTGCAATATTCCCCTTCATGGTGCAATGTCACCCTTCAATGTGGAACATATTGAAAATGTATAAATATAATAAAAAGGATATGTAATAAAATAGTTTTCGTATTATTAATAACAAAATAGTAACACGTCCAAAACTGCTCTAAAAACTAAAGAAAAACTTTTTTTTAAAATTGTCCATGTCAACAGCATCACTTAGCCTTAATAGGCTTTCCTTTTTTTATTTCGTCTGTTAGGGTTTTTAACGACATTTTGAGGTTTTTTAAACGTTTTTCGATTTCGGACCGTGGGAGTTCAGTATTGTCAACTTTGAATGCATCTCGCAACTGTTTTAGCGCATTAAATGCATCTTGTTGATAACTAATGAAATTTGAGTCATTATATATGAAAATTGAAATGTATGTCAGTTTTAGCACTTCATCATTTGTTTGAAAATTATCTTCCATTTTAAGTAAACATTCATAAAGCTCAACACATATGCTTTCAAAAAACGTGTTCTTGTTGTTAGTGAAACTCTGAGGCCTTAGTGAGTCTACGTAGTTGATGAGTAGAACTTGTTGTTCCTTTCTTATCTTCTTATCCGTCGTGGAGTTATCAAACAAGACACACCGGTTGCTACATTCATGTAAAAGATCTTTGAGGTACTCGTCTGGGTTTTCTTTTAACCAGTCAGTAAACGACACTGTTTCCGTGTTTTTAAAATTATCTCCTCGAGTTATTACAATGATAATCTTTGAATGAGTTTCTTTGGGAAATTGCGATTTGAAATCACCGATTTTATCTTTTTCATACGGCGTCAATCTCGTTCCATAAGCTAAAACCAATATTAATGCGTTATAATTGCCAAAAGAGCTAGGTTTACACATTTTTTGCCATAATGTTTTTTTCCCCCTAGAATCTATATCATAAAACTCCGACGTATCAGTGCAATATACATTGCGTGAATCAATCACTGAGCTGTCATTTCGTATACTATCATTAGTTGGTCGGCTAAAAGCGTCCTTTTCAAGAATCCTGTTTCCAAGTGTGCTTTTCCCATGCCCACTTTTACCAAACAAAACTAACTTGACATCACCACCTGCGGGAAGCCGTTGTGTTTTCATCTACGAATTTGAAACAAGTTAATACAATATTGAATTCGTATATAGATTTAACGTTGATTTTCTAGCCAAAACTAACGCATTTTAAACAAATAAACAAAGCTTGACATCCGCTCATAGCCATACGGGCAAAAATAATTTCAAATATTCAAAAGATTTCTTAAGATTAAATAGGCCAATTTTTTAACAATTTTCCTCTGAGTTTCGTCTATGAGCACATTATAGAAAGCTAAGTTGGCTAGAGAACGTTATATAAGTTATTGTGCGCATGTTCTACGACTCAAAATTTTGCATTCTTCGGCACACCACTACACCATAAATCGTCTTAAAACCATTCAAACAGAAAACCACCTTCCACATTTAACTTCGAAAAGCAACCCGCAATTTTTCCACTAATCAGGACACAATTTGGTTGATTAATGCAAGAACTGAGTTTATGTATGTGCACAACGTGGATCACAATATTTTAGTGATAAAATATTATTTTTAAAACACTTTATTTCAATAAGGTTTTTAAATACAGTAAATTAAGAAAATAAAACAAACTTTCTTTCTTTATTGAAAGCATAGATTGCTACTTAACACTTTTCTTTCTTATTGTTTTAAAGTCTTTTTTAATAATTAACTTCACCGATCGCTATCTGGAGTGAAACCAATCAACCGAAACAAAAAGGTCACTGTCGTAACCAGATTGATCCAGTCTTTGCTTGAGACTAATTCTTCTTTCTTTTTGTTGTGGAATTTAGTAATATTTTATTGATTGTTAATGACAAATTTTATATCAAATTAGAATAAAGATTAAATATTCTTGCGTTGTCTTCAGGGACGATGGATCTGGAAATCGCATTCGGAATTGAGTTGCCGTATGCACCACAACCCCATTAGCAAGCAAACAGCCATAAATAAATAAAAGCTTAGAAAATAGCGTGTATTTTAAAACACGTGTAGTTCACTAGGTATATTAACATTCGTAAGGCAAATTGAAACAGTCTGTTATCATTTCTTTTCTAAGGGGTCGCGTGGTCGAGTCGGTTCAACTCATAGTTGCTAAACCGAAAAGTCTCGAGTACGAACCTTCGGGTAGATGAGGCTCGTTAGCTGGGGACAGCCACTCTTATAGGAGAGACAACTCCAAAATCAAACAACTGCTGCCTTGTAGTTTGTTCTTGGTTGGACAAAGGCTATGGAAACAAATCCAAAACGAAAAGCAGGCTAAAATCGGAGTCAATTGCCTCAATGGCGCATAACCAGTTGTCACGTATCCTTAATTGTGATTGAAGCGTGGTTGAGTCGGTGGAGATACATTCGAAAAAAAAAGTCTCGAGTTCAAACCCTCTGGCAGACAAGGCTCGATCACTTCCAACACTAAAAATTAAGAACGAAGAAGAAGAAGATTTCTTTTCTCATTAGTTAACAGCATCTTGCCCGTGACTGCTCGGTATATATTTTTTAGATCTAGATTATTAGAATCTTACCTCGATATAAAGGTCCACCGCATTACAGTTGTATTTTCCATGTCTAATACTGTCAAGTTTATCTTCGGCTATATAGTTCAGGTTAAGATCAAATACCATGTTCTTAACCTGTTCTTTTAGAACTTCAATCTTTTTCTTTAGGTTTCTATATTCGTTATTGTCCACGAATAACTTAAATCCTTCCTTTGACAGTAAATCCTAATTGAATTAGAAATAAGAAAAACAAATGTAATCAAGAGCCATACACAAGTCGTTTATGCATATCATTTTAATTAGTTTATGTTAATATATTTTAGAAACTTTCATTTTCATCATTGAACTATTTTAACACGAATGAACGCAAATAATTATTGAACTATTGTCATCTGAAAGACGGAGAGAAGAAGTGGGATGAGGCCAGACTTACAATGGGTTTAACAAAGTCGAATAAGAAAGCTCTCTGAAATCTTCACAAGATCTGCTTAAGTGGGACAATACATCACTATTTAATGAGATGCAGACACTGTATATAAAGCACTTGCTACGTTTCTATTGCAACGTTCGCTTGGGGCATGTCGAACCTTTAATTTTACAGTCAGATATTTGTCAGTTTTTTGTGTTTGTCTGTCTTTTGTTTACATTGATCGTTTGCCTATTCTGTTCTTTGTTAATGTCTTTTTTGTCTAAGTCGGTCTTTTGTTTATTTCGTGTTTTTTTTTTTGATGTTGGTCTGTTGTAAAGATTATATCGGTCTTTTGTATTGATCGATATCTATTTGTTTGAAAAAAATAAAAGTAAACCAGCAGTTTTAGTTTTATAAATAACTGAAAATGTGTTTGAAACATCATACCTTCAGCTTTTCTAAAGATTCAGAGCACTTCACCCAAATCTTGTATAAATCATTGTAAAACTCTTTAGCTTCTTTACTATCCACTGTCTTTACTCTTTGCTCTCCTAAAAATGTATTAACAAGTAAATACCAAATCATTACACTACAATTATAATAAACTTAATCCTTTTAATTGATGCATATAACATAAAAACTTACAATACATTATTTATGAAAAACATTTCGTAAAAAAGATTACGGGTGAGATTTTGATAGAATTTTTTTTATACATCAGGATTATATTGAAAGTTTCGCAAAATGGTAGTCAGATACGTGATTTATCCATTTCTGCGATTAAAATTGCAAACCTTCATTTCCCCAAAACATAATATTTAATTTAAGGTATCTGATTTATGTCGTTTCATTTCCGATGATAGTACAATAAGCACAAACTAATAAAGAAAAAAAACCAAACCATTCAAACATTCATTTGTTTACTGTAGCAAGGTTATACAAGGAAAACAAACAGGCGTTGGCTACTTTGTACATTTAAATCTGAGTAATATTAAATATATATAGGCCTATGAGTGTGTGTATGTGTGTATGTGCGTGCGTTTGTGTGTGTGTGTTTTATTATTAAAATCTACATGCTAAGAAAAATACCTGTGATTTTCATCGAATTACATTTTATAAGTGATTTCAACGTATAAAATGTCTCTTCAGGAAACTGTAAGATTTTTTCATTCTCTGTAAAACAATTTTATTGTGTAAATTAAGCAAAAATATTTACTATTGAATTTACAAGTGAAAACATAAATGATAAAGGACTAGTTTCCATAAAGATAAGATGGCATTGCTACTGATTGTTTTTTAATTTAAGTTAAAAGATACAATCAACTTTTTAAAAAAATGAAGAACACAAAGATAAGTCGTTTGTTCGTTTCTATATCTTAAGGTTTAAATACATTATTTTTAACTAAGACTATGAATAAGTCAACTCCTATTTGTACAAATGTCTTCTCTGAAATGCTATTAATCCTTTTCGACTTTTGAACCAATGTTATTTAACAATATTTTAACTTAAATAAACCAATATTTTGCTTGTGATCCAACAATAATGATAAGTTAGATTGCACTAAGTCATCTAATACTCTTTCTCTCTCTCATCTAACTAAAACATTTACTGTGGTTCTGTCACTTACTTGTTTCATTGTTCATTATTTTATATTTTCTCTCTTCATGGCTTGTTGTATATTTTTCCACCCTCCGCCATTTTTCTTCAGCCTCGCTGAAAGCTTTCAGTAGCTCTAAAGCTTCTAACATACTGTTTACATTGATATGATCGTAACTCATCGTGTGTAAAGTACGTTTTATGTCTTTGAAAATGCCTCGTTGGATATTTTTGTCTATAAACTTTATAACTGAAGCAAATTTGATGAATGAAGATGTATCATAAGTCTCCTTTGATGATTTGCGAAACTCGCTAAGTTCATCTTCAATTTTTTTTATCTCGCTTTCACCTACGATGAAAAAAAATTGCCTTTTAAAAAAATAAGAATGGGATTTTCATAGAAATTAATTATATTGCTTGCATAATAATCAATAATAAGCTCGAAATCACAGTTCACATCCTTAGCATACACCTTTTTATCCAACCGTATTTGGTACACAGTTATACAATAACAACAGGCGAATGAAACTTGTAAAACAGCAGTTATGATAATGCTGGTTTCCAGCCAGGTTTTAGATCAGATAACAAGGTACTGCCACGACTGGTTTTTTTTTTGGCATAAAATGGAGGTTTTATCTGCAGTTGGAACGATGCAATGAACAGCATCATAAATACTAATAGTTTAGCTGTCTGTGTATGTATCTATCTATCTATCGGACAAGAACGCTATAGAGAAAACACAAGCAGAGTAAAAAAATTTCACAGTAAAACGAAAACGAAACGTGACGTCACATGGAACATATAGTATGAAAGAGCCGAAAGCCGGCTATAGAGAAAACACAAGCAGAATAAAAACGTTCATAGTAAAACGAAAACGAAACATGACATCACATGGAACATATAGTAGGAAATAGTCTAAAGCCGGGGGAGTGCACACAATAATATGACGTCATTGATTCTTGAGTAAACATTAAATTAAAAAGCCAATTTTGTCTAATCTTAAAAATGGTTTGCGTGAAGAGTTTCTTTCAGAGGCGTAACGAGGGGGGGCGACCTTGGGGGGGGGGCGCCAAAATGGGTTGGAAAAACAAATTGAAAGTTTTAGGGGGTGGAAATCAAAAGTTCGAGGGGGGTGCGAATCGAAAGTTTGTTCCCGGGCGCCGGAAAGGGTCGCTACGCCTCTGGTTTCTTTCATACAGTTTTTTGGGTAGGGGTGAAGCCCATCCTCCGCGTATGAACGTCTAAGCCCCCCCCCCCCCCCCTAAACTCAAAAGAAATGTCGTCATCGATACTCTATTATAACATTACAGCCTAATTCATGTGTCTAATCTAAAAAGTGGTTTGCTTGCAGAGTTTCATTCATGCATCTCTTCGGGTAGGGGCGAAGCCCCTTTAACCCCCACCCCCACTCAACCCCCACGGTAGAACTTCTAATTCCTCCGCCTAAAAAATCAAAACAAAAAACGAAATATAATTGATATAGAAAATATATTTTACTTTTACCAGTGTCGTCCTCCCCTGCCCTGGATAATTTTATTCGCCTCTGCAAAAATTCAAGTGCCCACCCCCGAAAAATATCTGAAAGAAGCAGTGTCTGCGAGAGTGATGTTTATCGGCCAAAAGTAGTAAACGATGTAACGAGTTTAAATTATAGATGTAGGCTCTACCTTCAGTTTGTACGATCTACAAATACGACCAGCGTTTCTTTCAGAATTTTTCCTCCCCAGAGAGGGGTGGGGGACCTCGAAATTTTCTAATCTAAAAAGTGTTTTGCGTACACAGTTTCTTTCATGCATCTCTTACGGTAGCGGCGAAGCCCCTCCCAGGCTCTCCGTTTAGTTTGTATGATCAACAAATGCTATCAGTGTTTCTTTCAGACTTTTTCCTGCCCGGAGAGGGGTGGGGGTGCTTGAAATTTTCGGGGGCGGGGTGGAATTTTCTGGGAGGGGTCGGACTGGAAAAAGTATATAATTATATATCGTTGAATGGGACGGTAAATGTGCTTTGGTGTGTGTTTGGGGGTGGGGCTGTGCGGAGCCCCTTCTTCCCAAGCAGTTGCCTGAAAGAAACTCTAAATGCGACTTTTGTCATGATTGAGATTAGGTGCAAGGTTTAGAGATATGGCTACGACTATATTAAATATATTTAGTATAAATGCGCGATAACTACGTGTAGATCAAGCTTTAATGCGATAAAAATGACGATTCTTGATAAAAATCCGTTTTCAATGTCATTTTTCGTTTCCGGTTAAATTTAATTAAGGTGGTGATTTTGGTTTTGGTTTTAGTTTAGAGAAAAGAGATCGCACTATCAACCTAGCGCCCCTTGTATCCTCCCTCAACGGGCCAATTTTCTCGTATCTATATATCTATACAAGCCGTTCCAGTCAGGCCCTGCACTGGCCCTTGTAAAAAACCGATCTGGTTAAACGATTAGTAAAGTGTTATAAATTAAATACGCATTGAGCCTTTGTAAAATTAAAAGTTAAGGAAGCGGTCCATTATCGGCAACATACTCTTGAAAGTGATTAGATTAATTTTCTGGCGTTGTGGGACGAGCGGAAAGGGAATAAAAAAAAGTCAGTAGGTTGACAAACTGTTAATTACTCTAGGTCATTTCCCACCCCAACTCCATTATTTACCCCATGTACACATCCGTGCCCAAACAATTGCAGTAAAACATCACCCCAATCAATTATCCACCCGTCATTTTGAGAGAGATCCGGGTGAATTAGGTTAGGTATAAGTATAGAGTTTAGGTATAGGTTTGAATATAGGTATGTGTTTTAGGAATATGTGTAGGTGTTTGTGTATGTATAGGTGCAGGTAAAGCCGTTGATGTAGGAGTTTTTAGTGGAGGTTCTGGTGAGGGTTGGTTTATGTTTATGCTTATGTTTGTTTTGTGTGCTTGTATTTATGTTTTAAGGGTCATAGTGAGGTTTAGTATTTATGCTTATTTTCTATTTATGTTTCACTTAGTTTTTATGTCTTTGTTTATGGGGTTGTTATTTTGGACGTAGACGAAAGAGGAAGGAAAAGTTCTTTGTTTATGTTTTTGCCAATGTTAATATTTGTGGTTGTGGTCGGTTGTCGTCAGGGTTAGATTTTGAGTTAGGTTTATTGTTATATTTTTTTCTATATTTGCATATAGACATTTGATTGGAAAGTTAATATATTTCCAAAACCCGGGCAGCGTTGGGTATATAAGGCTAAATAAACACACAATTCACGGTACTCTAAAGATAGGTTTTTTACAAACGTTTGAGATCCATTAGTTTAGTATGAGTATAAAACCATAATATTATAACCACAAACATGCAGTCCAAAAGTGAAAGAAATTATCTTCGCAATACACAATGTCAGTGAAATATATCAAGTTTATCAAGAATTATTCGAGTTCAGATAAAAAATTTTAGAGTCGATCAATTATTTTCCAGAAAATAAACCGGCAGTGATCTCCCCTAAACTTTCTCGAATATTCTTTTATAAAACAACAGGGGATGGGAACTCGGGCTATAGACATGATTTTTAATCCATTTTAAATACTTAAAGTTTTAAAAATAGAATAAAATCTCGTAGACAAAAGAATTGCACACCAAGTGAACGCCAAATAAAAAAGTGCATAATAGTGCGCAATATTATTAGTACTTTAAAAATTTACATTAGTTTTTTGAGAAATCGGAAGTAGCGTAAATTATTACTTCCGGTCAACGGAAATTACTCAAAATTTGATAGAAGGTAGAGAATTAGATCTTTTACTTACATGTGAAATTTCATTTATCTATCTGAAATAGTAATCAAGTTATAGGCTTTTGAAAAATTCAAAGTAGAAAAAATACTACTTCTGGTTATTGGAAATCGCTCAAAAGTGATACGGATCTACGATTTTGATAAAATACTTATTTATGAAATTTCATCAACCTAGTTGTAACGGTACTCAAGTTATCGTGTTTACACACGGACAGACAGACAGACACACAGACATACGGACAGAATTGCAAAGCCCAGTTTTTCCTCTTAATTTTGATAAATCTGGATTGATAATTTTTGCCCGATTAAAATAACTCCTCTATACTTCGGATGTGATGAAGGACTGAGGTGTAATACGGTGAAAATTGTTAAAATGTCAAGTGCTTTTTGTGCACGATTACAATACTTTCTCTATACTTCGTATATACGAGAAAGTAAAAAAATTAAAATGCTTACTAATGGCTGCGAAATTTTCAATGATAATTATTTCATTGCCGATGTCGAAACCGTTAACCAGGTGTGTTGCTTCTGAATTTAGTTCATCCTCAGCTGAACCCAAGTACGTAATTTTCTCCTGTATAAAAGATAAGAGAAACGTTACACTTAAGTCTTTTTATACCAATCTCGAAATAAGTTTTTGTTCTGTGTCTGAAAATCTTACCACCACTTATCTTCGTTATATATATATATATATATATATATATATATATATATATAATATATATATATATATATATATATATATATATATATATATATATATATATATATAAAGAAAATAACACGATTTTCATAAAGTGTATAATGCACAATTAAACATTTTTAATTATTCCTTACTTATAACATGTAGGCTATTTTAATTTCCTACTCAAATTTTATAAAGTGCATCATTTGTGTTATTCGTATACATTTTTAAGTAAAAGGAACTAAATTTAGTGTATTATTAGTAAACGCATTATGATTTTTTTTAAATCAATCAACTGTCAACATAATGAAGAATTTGAAAAAAAATATTGTTTTACCTTTACAAATGTTCTTCGAATAATTACAGTTATGGAGTGTGCAGTTTCTAAACAGTTGAAAACCTCAGTCACTCCGTTATCTTCTATGAGACCAGTTCGGACTTTAAGTGCGTATTCCTCAGGTAGCATCAACGAGCTGCAAAGCTCATCAAATGTTTTAACAAATGAAAACCTAGTTTCAGGAATGTTGATCTGAAATGAGATTTTTTTTTTAAATTTGAATTTATTAGTTTTTTAAAGAAAATAATGAATCAAAACTAGGCGTATTTTGCTGAGTTATATATATTTCTAACATATAAAAATTGTTAAACTAAATTAAAATGGGTATATATTCTGAGGTTTAAAAAATGTCTTATCACTATTCTGTGGTTGCTACTTACCAATGTCTTTTGTGTGTTTTCCGAAGATTCAGGCGAACTGTTACCCACAGCATTCCATGTTTTGGCATTGTACTGTTGTCCAATTTTCATTTGCTTATTATACGGAACATGTCTTTCCATTTTAGCTCAGCCTAAACAAATCTATCGAAATATTGTCATCATTTTACTTCTCCCCTACTATATTCTGTTAGAAAAACGAGAAAAAAAAGTCAAAATACATTAATTGACATCATTTCCGTCAGTCTACTTATTAATACTTCTTTTCGTACATACAACAATCAATCCACCATCTTCACTCTACTCTCCCCCCCCCCCCCCACACACACACAACCATAAGACACTCATCTCATCTCCTCATATTCAAACTCTACTCCATCAATCTTATGTGTCCTATGTGTCATTGGCACGAACAGAGTTTCTTCCAGGCATCTCTTAGGGGGGGGGGCTCCACAACGTCTACCGCCCCCCCCCCGCCCCAAAAGAAATGAAATTTATACAGAAAATATATACATTTAACAGTGTCCGCCCCTCCCCCCGATGAAAGTCTACCGCCCCCCCCCCCCCGAAATTTTAATGCCCCCCCCCCCCCCCCCGAGAAAAAAACTGGAAGAAACACTGGGCACGAACGACATAAGTCAACATAAACCATTACCAAGCCTCAAACCTTTTCTTGGTTCTATTCCTGTCCCCATTCACAACAATAATCCCTATCTTAACCATAACCCTATTCCTATTCATATCCTTTCTCTAACATTTACCCCTACCATTATCCGTGCCCTAATCCGATTCCTATTCGTTTTCAATTTCTTTTCATTTTTTTTTCGTTTTCTTTTTTATCTGTTTTTTTTTTAACTTTTCCCCATTCATACTCCTACTTCTTTCAATATTGTTACACCCCTATGAATAATTACATCCCTTATTCTTATCCTGATTCTAGTTCTACTAAACTTAATTGTAACCCAAAACCCGATCATATTTTGAAAACTGACGTTTAACTGATCCATAGCCATAACTTTAACATTAACTCTAACCTTAACGTTAACCTTTACAGTTACCCAGTCCCTTTTAGGTTTAGAGTTATTTAGTAATCAACAGGTTTTTTTTAGTTAAATAATTTTATTTTGTTCTGGGAAGGGGCTGTAGACGTGCTTCGGGTGGGGGGTGCGATGCCACCACAAAGAAATGCTGAAACACTGGTGTTCGGGTAACGAAAATAAGCGAAATGGAATACATATATGTCACTTTACACTTCCCTAAAGTTAGCCCTAAATTTATTCAAGCCCACTTACTCTAACCAGTACCAGATGAAAGTTTAAAAAATAAGCATATTTTGAAAAGCAATGATCGTGAATTCGCACCTATCTAAAAGTAAAGTATTTGTTTACTTACGTACACACACGGTGAATCATTCAGACTGTGTTGCAGCAGTAAAAAAACTAAGCTACGAGCTGTGACCAGGTTTTCTACACATCAGGTAACGGCGCAGTACACAACGAATGTTTTCCCAGAAAACGGCGAGTCGATTTTCCTATAATTTCAAGATAACCGGGCATGCGCAGAAGCAAGGACGGTTATCGTTTGCTTTGCAGGGTTGCATATCACACCGGCTCTCATTATTCGCCTCGGTGACACTTCAGTAGAGAATTAAATGGTTTTTGTATCCAGAGAAACTTGTGCGTTATTCTGTTTTCCAATCGCGATTTCAAGTAGAGAGAGACACTAGAACACTAAGAATAGAGGGAGAATCAATTTAAATGTTTAGACCTTATTCAACTCATACAAAAATACCCTTAACTGTAAAATATTAAATCGACTTTGAACATTTGTTCGGGGTCCTAAGTGCTTTGACCAAACAGACTTTGACCTTAGATGGTATGACCACAGCGGGACTTGGATTAATAGTAAAACTAAACTTCAATTTTATTTAAATTTATGAAACAACTAGCCGTCCCAGCCAGGCCCTGCACTGGCCTCTGTGAAAAACCTATCAGTAAAGGACTATTTCTTGTGTTTTTATTTAGAAGTATTTACCCGGCATTACCGGGTTTAGGAAATATATTACTTTTCGAATTAACCCTAACCACAACTAACTAAAAATAAACACACAAAAAAGCGAACATAACGCAAACACAAACATAAACGAGAACCAAACCCCAAAAACAAACGCAAACCCAAACACAAAAAAAAAACCACAACTACCAAAAAAGCAAACACAAGCACAAACGAAAAAACAATCAGAAATAGAAGCACAAACGCAAGCCTAAACGCAAACGATAACTCAAAATCAAGCAAAAGTAAAGGCGAACATCAACACAAACTTAAATGCAAATATAAACGCAAAGTGCTAACAGTCTAGTCCGGGGCGCCATTTGAACAGCCTGATTCATTTTAATAATCAACCATAATACACCAGGTTATCCATAGACTTTTGTACCCACTTAAACGAACGAAGTCGCCACTTGATCAAGTCGAGTTTTTTACTCTATTCTTCTATTGCAGGGGTCGGCTACCTGCGGCTTTCGAGCTGGGTAGTTTGCTCTTGCGACACTTTGCAAGAAATGTGTCTTCTGTTGTGTGCAGTCCGTATTTAGATGTGCTATACTCTCCAATATTCTCCATGGTTTTAACTTCGATAGTCTAGATGACGAGTATTTAATTTATACATGATGAATACTAATATTATTACATCATGCCCATACGTAAAATATAATTATGCAACTTTAAAACTTATGTTAAAGAGACATGCACAAGAAAGACACCAAAATTCTGATTTTTCGTCATAATGGGCCTCATGCACTTTTGGATTCCTTGTCCATTTCTTAATTGCACTTACTAAAACGAACGTAGGCGTTATAGTGCTCACAAGAAGGCCCGAGACGCAAAATATATCAGAATGTCGGGGTGCCAGAGAAAGCCCTGGATTCGATTTAGTGAGCGACTATAGTTATAGTAAACCTTTTTACCCACCATCTATGGCACTCTTTAAAACGAACGTTAGCATCATAGCGCTCACTTGATAGCCAAGAGCTCCGAATCGCACCCTGCCGGGGCGCCGTTCGACACGACTGCTTCAATTTAGTGAACGAATATAATACCTAAAGCTTGTCCGAAAACGGAAAGATCAAAGTTCACATATAGGACATGATGTAATGATTTTTTTTTTCTTGTGATTTATCAAGGAAAGTAATTGGTACTAAGGGACTAAGGGAATTAATTAGTGCATTTTTTTCAGACACAAATAGAATATTTCTTAAAAGTTATACATTTAATTTGATTTTTGTTCTATCCACGTTACGTCAATTAAAACGATAATTTTGGAAAATGAAATTTTTTTACTAAAATTTTAATTTTGATTTTTTAGATATCCATTTTGATTTTAGTACGAAAATCAATACTTTAAGAATATTACATAAAAGTAATTCAGTCGATTTTTTTACTACATGCATGGGTTCCACGCATCTGCTGTCACATACATACTTTATATATTAGACTAGCCGTCCCGGCCAGGCCCTGCACTGGTCTCTATGAACAAGACGTATCTGTAAAGTACCAAGATTTGTGTATGTTTTAAGCAGCATATACCAGTTATTGCCCGGTTTTAGAAAATATATTACTTTTCCAATTAAATGTCTATATGTAAATATGGACGCATATCCCTAAACCTAACTCGAACTGTAAACTTAACCCTAACCACAACCAATCACAACAAAAACAAAAACAGAAACGCAAACACAAACGCTAACGCAAACTAAAACACTAACCCAAACACAAACATAAATGTAAACTTAACGCACACGTAAATGTAAACATTAACACAAATGCAAACAGAAAAACAAACAAAAACAAACACAACTCAAACACAACTCAAACAGAAAAGCAAACACAAAAGCAATCACAAACGCAGCAAACACAAACAAAAACTCAAGCAAAAACACTAATGCAAACACAAACATCATAATCATACCTTTTAAAGAAGTGTTTATTTTGTTATTTATTTAATTTTTTTGTATGCCACATTTATTTGGGACAAAGGAGCGTAATGTGTATACTTTTTCAAAGAAAGTTGGAATTTTGTAAAGAGTAGCCTAATATATTTATTTTAATTTTGTTCTTTTCACTCTTTGTCAATCAAACTGAAAGTTGAAAAAATGAAAACTAATTTTAAAATTATCAATATTGAGCTTTTTGATCGACGATTTCGATTTTATGTCAACAGTATACGTTTTAAGAATATTAGTCGAGTTTGTTTTATTATACCAATATATACCACGGGTCCGCTGTCCGCTACATACAGAGACACAGCGTCCGTATGAGCCTTACATGTTAGATTTTAGGGATAAATGCAAAGAAACCGGAAATTTCAAATATTAAATATTCCTTTGTCCTTGAAGTGATATCTCTAACCTTTGACTTCAACCTTAGTCTGTACAATATAAACTTAATAGTTTTGGCTGCAGGTTAAGCACCCAAGGCAATTTTTCTACAGTCGTGGAATTTGTGTGTAAAAATAACGAAACTAAACACATATACAGTTTCTACAACTAGATCTATATAACATGCAATGATTATAATACATTTGACTCGAAAATGTATAGAATGATAGAGATGTGTTTATTGTTTTAAAAAATGTGTATTTTATGCAAAAGAAGAAGCCACAAGTACAATACGACATAAAATCAAACCTCTAAGTCATAGGTAAATTTGATCATCACAATAATCTCTTTCATTATACAACACATCCTCGTTATATCTTACATCATCTTACATCCTCATTTCTGTTTATTTAATGTTAGCTTGTACATAGGCCTCGTTTTAGTTCCAGAATTGGTTTTAATATTTAAAAAAAACGGTGGCAGGACCATAAGGTATAATATACTAGTGTTGTTTGTTTGGTTTTTTGTTTTTTTGCTAGCATGGTTATTAAGATCATGTTTATGGTCGAAGCAATATTCAGGGCTAAAGTGAATTCTAAACTCATGATTATGTTCGTGGCTAGAGTGAAGGCTATTTTGGGAATATTAGCTAAAAATAGTAATCTAAACATAGTAGGAAGACAATAAAAATGTTTTATTTGCTGATAAACGAATAACACTTATTCATATTTAATACAGTTTCGTTAAATTAAAATGTTTTAAAACAATCATATGAATACCTTTTGAACAATGTGTTATAGTCTGCAAACATGAAACAAGTAATTCATGTAATTCAGAATTTTTTTTTTACTTTCCATTACATCATTTAACATTTCTATTGCAAATTATGGTTTTAACAAGTTAGACAACAGTAATAATACCAGTGTGTATTACTTTGATTGTTGAATATAAGTGTTAATTATATTTGGAACATTACATTACAATACTGTAAGCAAGCAACATTTTATTGTCATTTAAAAATACATTAATTAGAAACATTTTTTAAAGCTTTTTACTTTATAATGTCATACGATTCTCTCTCAAGATATTTTTATGCATACATTTTATTACAATTAAAAATGAAATAACTTTTCCAACACCAATTTAAAGGAGGTTAAAACCAAGTTATATTTAGCACATTTCAGTTTGTGAAGTAATGGATTTCAACATTTTTCAATGTACTAAGCGTCAGAAATTAAAAGAAAAATTGTTTTATTTAAGCTACATTTAAAATACATTGCACTTAACGGTAAGTAGTTGTTAGAGTTTGGTTTGTGTTTGCTTCATTTATCTTTTATGTGTTTTCTTTTACCGTATCCCAAAAGTTTGAGCGCTGCACGTGCCCAAGGTGGAACCGGATAGACATCAGGTGCACCGTTGATATGACTTAACACTGATGGTGACATCCTGTACAGACATCTCATAGGTGACAGCATCACGTGGCTAACGTGATGTGGTAGCACATCAATGTAGCAGGAAGCCACAGCACTGTCAACCACAATTGTGCCGCTTCTGGTGAAAGGTGCGTACATGCCTCTCTCCAATTTGTAGGTTATTTTTACCACCTTAGACCAACCAAAGCCTGGATCCGCTCTTGTAAGAAGTTCATCTCCGACTCCGACAACACTTGCAGCAACAAAATCTTCCTTGTTGTTTTTTCTACATAAAATAAGATGATCTTGTGAAAGTGTGACTTGTCCAGATTCAGTTTGAAGTACAACAAATAATGTTTGACCATCTTTCTCTTGATGGCCAAACATGTAGATCTCATCGTAGATAACTCCTCTGTTTTCATCAATCGCTAGAACTTTCATTCCGGTCGTCAAGTTTTCTATTTTGATAGCTCTCCCACATTCAAGGTAAGCAATTGAACTCCCGGGAAAACACTCAATTAAGCGACGAATTATGTTATATACCATCAATGCAATTCTTTGATTTTCATATACAATTAAACTTAAGCATTCGAGTAGAGTTTTAATAGCGTTGTCGTTTTTGAGAAGAGGTTGACTAATGGCGCTGTTTTCAGAGTATTTAGCTTTTACACAATTCAAAGCAGTGTGCAAATGCATTATTTCACCATTTGTTGGGGTTCCTAATATTACATAAAGATGTTCTATTTCTTTAACAGTATTTTCCTCTATAGGTAAACCATTTTTCAAACTACACAAATCTTTAAAGATTGAATCACAAGAATGTATAAATATATCTTTTAAATAGATGCTGTCTTTAATAAATCTGGCTCTTAGCTCTCTTGCCTTTGCAAATAACTCATTTGTTAAAAGTGAACCCCTCAATGAATCTATGTGATTTATCAGAAGAACTAATTGTTCCTTTCGTAGTACCTTATCGTTTGTTGTATTATCAAATAACGCACATCGATTATTACATTTTTGCAATAGACGTTTAGCATACGTATTATTTTGGCTACTCAGCCAATCAGTGAATGAAATATTGATATTGTTTTCATCCTTTTTAAAATTATCTCCATAAGTCATCACAATAATTCCATGTGATTCGAGAGCATCTTTCCCAAATAATGACTGCAGCATCTCAATGCATTTTATTTCCTCTTGTGTGATTCTTGTATTATACCTAATAATAATTATGATTGCATGAAAACCATCACTGCACCTCGAAATTCCTTTACTAATGGCTTCTATCATAGCTGAGTATATTGTTGAACCTTGTATAATGTCCGTATCAAAAACGCCTGGTGTATCAACACATGTTAAATGGCGATTATCAACTCTCGAGCTTTGAATGTTTGAATCTAAGTCTTTGGTAACCGAGGAAAATCCTGAACCTGTTTTAAAAACGTCTTTCTCTAAAATCCGATTTGCCGTTGTACTTTTCCCGTGACCACTTTTCCCAACTACGATTAGTTGTATGTCATCACCTGGAGGAAGTGTGTGGGTAACCTTCTACAAAAAAATAATAATTTTAAAATGAGAAGTAATGTGTGCATATAAATTTAAAAAGAGTAACTTTGCTAAAACAGCAGATATTTTTATGTAAAAATTGCGTTGTATAGATAAGTATTGACAAAGAAACAAAAGCAAAACATTACGCCGCTCTTGGATATTTTTGCAGCACTGACTAGAATACATTTTTTTAAATCTGTAAATGTTCTTTCGTTAGAGTGTACACGCATTTAAATACAAAACCAACAATTGATAATTTTCTTAATTTAATAGTAACAGCTTGACCCTCCCCCTCCCCTAGTTTAATTGGTCCTAGAATTTCATTCAATAGGATCTATACCAGCATTGTTGGAGCTCACTTCTTAGTCTTTTTATATATGGTTTCATTCAGATCTTAACACAAGGCTAATACGTTGAGTAAAGAAGTCGTAATTTTTTACGGTATGTTCAGAGGCCAAAACGCAATCAGGAAGTATCTCAGTTCTAGCTACTACGTTAGGGAAACTATTCCATTATCTTTTGTTCTATAGAGAATTACATTATCAGCTCAAATACATTGTTTTTTTTTTAAATATACTTCTTTTATTTCGTGCTTTTCTCACACTTTTTGCGTTTTAACAAAATAGCTTGACGTGATTTTTTAGAGTACTCCACAAATTCTATTTCAAAGTTCTTCCACCTAACCGAAACATGATTCAAGTAATCGTTTTCAAACACACACACACATTTTTAACATGTATATGTTAAAACACATTAAGATATATGTATAATTATGTACTATGTATGGCCTGAAACATTAATGTAACACATTACAAATAATCATGTCACCTATAAAAAAATGAAAGAGTAATATTAGTCTGTGTGAGATACTGATAATAAGCGAGTGCGATGCTTTTGCAATTGTGTAAATATTAATTGGCCTTTTCCTTTGACATTTCACTTTCTCCTGTGAAATTTTCCTGAAATAAAAACGAAATTACATCCATTTAGTAAATAAAAGTAAAAAAATCAATGTAATTATATTGCAACCTACTTTAACATAATCGTCGATTGAGCAAGGTTTATTTTTTTCATGTTCGACCCAACTCAGCTGTTGTGTATCTATCAACTGTAAATTTAGTTGAGCAATAGCTTCTTGAACTTTCTGTGAAAGTTGAATCAAATCCTGCTTGTAAATACTGTGATCTCTTTCCACAATAAAAAGGAATTCTTTCTTCGTGAGCAACCACTGTATAAAATATAGAAAAAAATTATGCAACTAGCCGTCCCGGCTAGGCACCGCACTGGCCTCGGTGTCCGGTTAAAAAACCCTGGACAAAAACCCCCTGGACAAAAATCCCCCGACATAATCCCTCTGGACATACCCCCCCACCCCCCGCCGCCTTGAACCCCCCTGTACAAGAAACCCCCGCGATATAAACCCCCTGGACAAAAAACCCCCGCGGTATAAACCCAATGGACAAAAAAAAAACCAATTGAGGTTAATTTAAGGAAAAACCAAAGATGATTAGAACCTAAATTAATATATAAATACAAAACAAACATTAGAAATAGTCTGCAATTGGAATTGCTTCTTGTGGGAAAATTTCCAATAATTTTTCAAAGGCATAACTCATGTGTTCAATGGGAACAAAAGCCAACGCAGGTAGCATTCTGAGCTTGAGAGCAAATTCACTATCAACTTGGTAGAGTTGTTGAAGGCCAGAGTCATGTATTTTTCTGAATATATGTTGGCTAAGATGGGAGAAACATCCTTTTACCTCACACTCTGGAAATACCCTTTCAACACTTTTTATCACAGCCATAAACATAGCCTTCAAAATAATCTTTAAATTGCCTTTATTGGATTGAACGAACTCCATTCCAGAAATTATACGACTTGTGGAGAAATAAATTTGATGTCGTATTTATACAATACTCCTGTGTGCCAAGGTGGATATGAACCAAGCTTCCGCCGGTGAATCTCTCACATCTTTTGTATTGTTAAAAATGTGTTGCTTTGATCCGCACGGCTCCCACATGTCGATGACCTATATCTAAGATGTTGTCGGTGCCCGATCTTTGATTAAATTGATTTCGAATGGCATTTTTTTTAGGTAGAAACTATTTTCTTAGTCGTAAATATTAAATTAATTTAATGTAATTTTTTAAAAAAAAATTGGTTCACATTATCGTTATTATTTATTTATATAAACCTCAGTCAGGGGGTTATTATCCGGGGGGGGGGGGGGGGTTTATGTCGCGGGGGTTTTGGTCCAGGGGGTTTATGTCGCGGGGGGTTTTTGTCAAGGGGGTTTATGTCGGGGGGTTTATGTCCAGGGGGTTTTTGACCGGGAGCCCTGGCCTCTGTGGAAAATCAATCTATAAAGGACCGTGATTTTTGTATTTATTGCGCAGCACACACCAGGCATTGCCCGGATTTAAAAAACATATGACTTTTCCAATTAAATGTTTTTATGCAACTAAAACTCTAAACTCAACCTTAACCACAACTAACAAAAACCAAACACAAACAGAAACGAAAACACAAACACAAACACAAGCCTAAAAACAAACGCAAACGCAAACACTAAAGCAAACATCAACACAAACGCAAACACAAACGGAAAAATAAACGCAAACACAAACGCAAACGAAAACACAAACACAAACACAAAGCAAACTCAAACACAAACACAAACGAAAACACAAACGGAAACACAAATAGAAACACAAACACAATACAAAAAAACTAACGCAAATGCAAATGCAAACACAAACGTATAGTGCTTACTTTAGCCTGGGGCGCCAAATTGCTCCCTGCCGGCGGACACGCCCGATTCAATTTAGTGAACGACTATAATTTCATCTTATCCATAGACTATTGCATTCATTAAAACTAACGTAGGGGACATAGCGCTCACGGGAAGGCCCTGAGGACGCGGGGAATCGATTTAGTGAACGACTGCAATAACCCGTCTTATCCACAGCCTATCGCACTGTTTAAAACTAACGTATGCACACTATCGCTTACAGAATAGCCGGGGGCGCCAAATTGAACTCTGCGGCGGCGCCGACGGACGCGCCTAATTCAATTTAGTGAACGACTATAATACCCCATCTTATCCGCAAACGGAAATATAGAGGATATTTAGGAAAGTCTTCTAAATTGTTATTGATTAAAAATAATAAATAGTAAACAATACATTCAGAGTACAAAATAATTAAAAGTAAGTATTTAAAATACCCTTTATTTACCTACCAGATTGCACTCTATCAATCCATGCTAATTATATAATTATTATTTTCCAACATCAAGACATCCCCGACGTAATGTTGCTGTTGTTTTGTTTTTTGTATTTTGTTATCTATTAACGTGCTAAGAAAATTAATTCGTACATTTTTTTCCAGCCATAATTACAATTTTTGTGAAGGGCAAACTACGTTAATTAAGTTTGGAAATATTCTTTACAAACCATCAATATTGTTTTTTTTATTCATCTATCTAGATTGTAATACAAAAATAAACACTTTAAGAATATTACACAATGACGATTAATTCGATTTTTTTACTATTTGCATGTATTCCACAAACATACATACCCACAGAGCACAGAATCCCTTCCATATTTCTATATTAGATGAAAATAGAATGTGTGTACAAAGCTATTAACAAATTAGATACATTTTTTAAAATTAAAATATTAAGAGTATTATTAACTTACTTGCCATGTGATCGGAATGTACCTATATTTTAACTAAACTGGGAGCTGCCATAAACTTACTCGTAAATTCTTATATAATAGTAAGATTTGAGATAGCATTGTCAGTTTCGATGGGGTAACGATTTGGATGGTAAGTTTGTGAGAAAACAGCTAAATATTTTGAAAATAAACCTCAATATCTATTTTTTTTTATTATAATTTTTCGACTTAACCTTTTAGTTGACGTAAAGTACAAAGAGCAAAATCAAATTAAATGTATCATCTTTCAGAAATATTAAAATGTTATCTGAAAAATTATACATACTATTTCCCTTGATCGAGACAAATGACTTTTTAAAAAATGAGAATATAATTTCTGCCATTTATTTTGTTTTCATTCTGTATGAGTTTTATGAAATTTAAATGTTTTGGTAATATGCAATGTAGTAGGTGAAAAAAAAAGTCATTTTAGCTATTACTTTTATTTATTTTATACTCTAAATCAGTGGTTCCCAAACTTTTTTTCGAGTGGCGACCCCCTTTTATAAAAAGTAAGTGACCCGCGACCTCCATAGAATTAAAAAGTCAAAATTAGTTCGGAAATTAATAAGCACTAAAATACAATTTCCTGTAGACTGTCAATATAAATCATTATTGATAACTGTTGAAGCGATGTGTGAAATTGCATGCTATTCACTAGCCTCAACGGTTGAGTTTTTGTTAACGCCAACCTCATGTCATTCTCAGCATGTTATTTATTTCTTTTTTTTTAATTGGAGAAGTGTTGAGAATCTATTCTCGCAAAGATATGTAGACACAAAAGGAACTAAAACTCAAAAGGCAATCGATTTAAAGTTTGGGTATGAATGGTGCATACTACAACACAATTGTTTGAGCAATTTTTTCCATTTAACATGATACGTGTCGCGGATCCATTTCGCAAATTTTAGAATTCATCTTGTAATTCATCGGATATGCTGGCAACATCGAGGGGAGGCTGAGAATGGGTTACGTGACATTGCGGATTCTTCTTCTTTTAGCTCAGGGAAAATAACGAAGCAGTTCGTTTTCAAGAGATTCAAGATCCTCAGAATCCTCTTTCAAATTTTTATTTATCTCACAATCAGATACATCTACCACACTGCATAGTTTCTCAAACATGGCAATATTTCCAATATGTATTTCTTTCGCCAAATTTGCAGTTTAATAAACATTCCAAGAGAGATAATATTCGTTCATTTTCAGGTTAAGATTATATTTTTTATTATATCTACTAAGTATGCTACTCTCTCAAACCACTCTTTGTCGTTAAAGTATATCAAAATGTCGTGTATCCTTTTTACTACCAAGAACCACTTGATTTCATCTTTAATTTAAAAAAAAACGATTCACAACAATTCATTTTGACAGCCAGCGTACTTTAGTGTAGATCCTCGTGATCTTTATTCATGTCTTTGCACAGTTCATGAAAGAGACAGGTGTTTAGGCCTCCAAATTAAAAATAATTTACCTTTATTAGCAATGGAGTTGGAAGAGCCTTGTTGGTGAGGGCATTCCGGTGAATCATTCAATGGATTCCCCTTCATTAGGGAGTTAACTCTTTAACCTTTTTTCTGAAAGCCTGATTTTGACCCAAACATGTCGCACCATATGTACAAACCCCACAGCCGTTTTCTCATTTTAATCATCCAGTTTTTTTAAAAAAAACGTATTTGTTTCGATTTTTTCTTCGCAAAATAGCAACTCTTCTTTGCTATAATCTGAATGAATATATTTTACAAAGACAAGCAACTGCGAACACGAACTCATGTCTGTTGATTCATCAACTTGAAAATAAAAAAATGGTTAAAGTTTTCATTCAAAATTTGTTTTTTAACATCTACGTACATGTCTGCTATATTGATGCATTTTTACTGCACTGGAATCCCCAAAAAATAATTTCACCATCTTCAACTTGCAGGATTCTATGAGATTTTATGCAATTGTGTGAGTTTTTTTTTTTTTTTGCTTGGCAATTTCCAATGCGACTTCATATGATGCTTGCACGAATGCTGTGTTTTCTTGGTCAAGACTTCCTTTTCGATCACGTCGACGTTTGCAACTAGCTTCTTGCCGTCAAAAGAACTCCAAATCTTTTTTTGGTGTGTTCCGAATGACTCGTCTCAAAATAACGTGTTTCATAGACTAACGACTGAGAACGACTTTTAAAATGTTTCTAAAAATATATGTTTTGTTTTCATGCTAGGGTGTAGTCTACCAGTTTGACGACCCCTCAGAAAGCCCTTTGCGACCACCTGGGGTCGCGACCCTCAGGTTGGGAACCCATGCTCTAAATGTACGGTTTACTAATTATTAATTGAATCTTTAATGTATAATAATTATGTCCTCATTATGAATTCTTTATGGACGCGTTTATATCTTGTTTATATTTATGCGTGCGTTTACGTTTGTCTACATTCCCGTTTATGTTTGCGATTGCATTGATTTTTGCGTTATTGCTTGCGGTTTGTTTGTTTTTTTTTTGTATTTTTTTTTTTTTTTTTTTTTTTTTTTTTTATTGTTTTTGTTTTTGTTTTGTTTTGTTTTTTTTTTTTGTTTTTGTTTTTGTTTTTGTTTTCGTTTTTTGTTTTTGTTTTTATTTTTGTTTTTGTTTTGTTATTTTATATATATATATATATATATAATTTATAATATATATATATATATATATATATATATATATATATATATATATATATATATATATATATATATATATATATATATATATATATATATATATATATATATATATATATATATATATATATATATTAGACTAGACTACCCATTATCATTAGATAACTGTGGGTGTCGGGTTTCATCCATACATGAAAATACGTCTGCCATTTATCGTCACAAAAAAAAACCCAGACCCCACATTCAAAAAGACGTCACACCTTAGACGTTTTTGTCTTTTAAAAACACCTATTACGGCTGAGCATGGGTCTGACCACCATATCTCTTCAAATGCTGAGATCACAAAAAAAGGTCAACTCTACTTTACATGCCCAGTGTTCCGCCAACTCAGAAATGTTTTTGTCTTTTAAAACACCGATTTCGGCTAAGAATGGGTCTGAACACACTATCCTTTCATATGCTGAGCACAAAGAAACATGTGAATTCCATTTCACCTGCCCTGTGTCCAGCCAAGTTCCGATAGGCAACTTTATCATTCATATATTTTAAAACATTGCAAAAAAATAATAACATTGACATGATGTGTCTCAAACCCGTACCATCCGCATAGTTACTATTTTACTATCAACTCAAAAGCTATCTGGGAAGTTCCTATTAAAAGCAAACTTAGTGGTATAGTATATAGAGAGTCCGCGTAACAAACTAAAGTTACGCGAATAGGCCCTAGTATTATTTCAAATTAAATTTTATCCCAAATTAACTAGTTCCATAGTTAAACAAACAAAGATTTATATAAAACTAGCGTACCCGTGCCCCGCGCGTTGCCGAGGGGATAGAAGAAAGTTTGACGAAATGTATTAGAAGGATTTCACCAACGCGTTACCAATCATATGTTCTTAGAAGCGTGACCGTCTTTTCTGAAAGTGAGTTATTTAAATGTAAACAAAGCCTGCGCCTGGATCATAAATATCGGAACACGGGTTTACCTACACTACCGCATGAAAACATTGAGTGTAAATTAATCACTCACCGAAATAATATGGTAGAACACACTTCGGTGACCGCCCATGTGTCGAGACGTAGAGAGGCGCTCTCAGGGCCCCACCCCCCGATTACACTACCACATAGGCGCGGCGTACGACCCATGGCTCCTTAAAACTAACCTCGCCATCGTGCCAAATAGCATCCGGTTAATAATGATGCAGATTTCGTCATTTGCTAAAGTGACACTAATGAACAGGAGTTTTTTCTTTAACACGTAAAAAAATTATTTGACGTGTTTTAAACATCAGTGTGGCTGATGCAATATGCTAGCGTTACTAATGGTCTATTATTAGATGCTCGATCTCAATTTCTGACTGGATTGTCTAATAATAGATGCTTATTGCATCTTTCGCAAAGTTACGAAACTCTACAGTAGGCTCCTCATATTCAAAAAGTTATTTTTTCATCTTTCGCAAGGTGACGAAACTGTACAGAAGGATTTCCTCGCGTTACAAAGTTATTTTTAGAAGCATGTTGTAGTTTTACCGCTGAATATAGAAGTACCCCTTACTCGCTATGCGCCACCCCTGCGAATTTAAAAAAAAAACAATTCCGCAGAAACCTCCCCAGGAATATTCTCAACAACTTCCCAAAGTTTCACGGCGATGTGATAAGAGGTGTAGTATTGCATAAAAGACAAACAAACAAACATACATTGCTTTTTATATATAGAGATAATAAAGGCCTGAAATAGTCTAGTATAGAAACTAATTATTAGCATGATTCTGGATCTAGATAGAGCTAGAACTAGATGTAGCATACGGCTGGCTTGCTTAATGTAGTTTTTTTCTAGATCTAGAATCTAGATAGATAAATCTCATGTATTCTCGAATTCGATGATCCTTGAAGCTAAAAAGCAAAAAGTGATATATCAAACACTAGCGTACCCGTCCACGCGCGTTGCCACGGGAATAGAAGATAATCCGACGTAATATAAAACAAGGGTTTCATCCATGCATTACAAGTCCTATATTCTTTGAAGCGTGACCTTGTTTTCTAAAAGTGAGTTATTTAGATGTAAACAATGCCTGCACTTGGATCATAAATATCGGGATGAAAACCGCATGAAAACCTTAAGTGTACATTAATCACTCACCGAAATAATGAGGTAGAACACACTTCGGCGCCGCGTACGGCCCCTGGCTCTTTAAAACTAACAGGCGCAATAGTGCCAAATTGCATCCTTTTAACAATGATGCAGATTGCGTCATAAAGTGACACAAATGAACAGAATGTTTTCTTTAACACGTAAAAAATGATTTGAAGTGTTTTAAACATCAGTGTGACTGATGCAATATGTTAGCGTTACTAATGTTCTTTTTTTTATTGGATTGTCTAAAAATAGATGCTTATTGCTAATTGATGAAACTATTTGGATTTTTTTACGGACAAAAAGAAATATCCAGGTAATAATCTAACCTTGGTTAAGTTTTCTGATTATTAAAATAAAACGTATTACATGGCCCTCAGCGGCCTATATGAGCCTTTGGGGGCCGAAACTGAAATTTTTTTTTTGCAGCCAAATCGTACCCTGTCAGGGCACCGGCGGACAAGCCTGAATAAATTTAGTGAGCGCTTGTAACGTCACATCCTATCCATTGTCTATCACACTGTTTAGACCAAACGTAGTTGCCATAGCGCTCACGGGAAACACCAGGGCGCCAAATCGCATCCTGCCGGGGAGCCGCCAATGCAAACTTAAATCCCACCATCACCCACCCCCACCCCCTCTCCCACCCCAGAAGCCTTCTCGGGAGTATTCATCAACTCCCAAAAGTTTTATGGCAACCGGATAAACTGTGTCGAACCGTTATCGTCTTTTATTTTTATGTACCGTATATAGAGAAAAATTGAACCATCCCTTGCGAAATTTAAAAAAAAAGATTTCTTTACAGAAACCTCACCTGAAGTGTCCTAATTAACTCCCCAAAGATCGGATGAACGATGTCAAACCGCAACGGACCTTTATTTTTATATACCGTATATTGAAAAAAAAATCGCGCCCTACCGGGTTGACACCTTTGTTAATTTGAAAATGTTTATGCACAGAAACCTTCGCAGGAGTTTTCTCACCATCTTCCAAAAGTTTCATGACGATCGTGTGAACGATGTCACTTCAATTATTTTATATTATTTTTATATACCGTATATAGAAAAAATTGCACCCTCCCTTGGCACAGCCCTTGCGAATTTAAAAAAGATTTTTTTTACAGAACCCTTCCCTGGAGTGTTCTAATCAGCTCCCCAAAGTTTGATGGCGATCGGGTGAACGGTGTAAAACCGCAATCGACATTTATTTTTATATACCTACAAAAAGAAAAATCGCACCCTCCCGTGGCGCCGCCCTTGCGAAATTAAAAATGATTTTTTACAGCACCCTTCCACAAAGTGTTCTAATCAACTCACCAAAGTTGATTGCGATCGGATGAACGGTGTCTAACAGCAATTGACTTTTATTTTTAAATAATGTATATAGAGAAAAATCGCACCCTCCCGTGGCGCCGCCCTTGCGAAATTTAAAAAAAGTGTTTTTTTGCAGAACCCTTCCAGGTAGTGTTCTAATGAACTCCTCAAAGTCTCAAGGCTATCGGATGAACTCTGCCAAACCAAAATCGACTTTTATTTTATATACCGTATATAGAAAAAAAAACAAATCGCGCCATGCCGGGGCGCCACCCCTGCGAATTTGAAAGAGATTTTTCGCAGAAACCTCCCCAGAAATTTTCTCAACAACTTCCCAAATTTTCACGGCGATGTGATAAGAGGTTTAGTAATGCATAAAAGACAAACAAATACGCACACACACACACACACGCATACTTTGCTTTATATATATAGATTTAAGGACTAATATAGTTTTATAAATAATCTCAATAATTTTTTGTGATTTTATAATGATTTTTATTTTTAACTAATAAATTTTAGTTTTTCCTAAATTCTAGATTTTAGATCTAGGATTCACTTTCTCTTCATTCGACAGCTGATCTCTATTTATTGTATACACAAATAAGAAGAACTGTTGAAAATTTATAATAGTGTTGGACCCTAATAAAAATAACAAACTGACGTATCGTTAAAGCTATAGCCGACAGAAAATTAGCTTTATAATGCGTTAAACTTTTGAATGGGCAAAAAATCTGTGATTGAAACCGCCATTAGTGTTATAAAATGTAAAAAAAAATCATATGATGTCACTACAAGTAAAGTTTTATAATTAAAGCGGTGTATCTACCAATGAATATATCAATAAATTAATTAAAGCCTTTAAATAAATTGTTGATTAAGAGTTTGGTCAAAATAAACGTAATTCTCTACCTAAATACTTATTTTAGAGCTTTTAACATAGTGCAGATTCTCTCATGTAACTAAACAGACAAACAAAATAATAAAAATAAATAAATAAATAAATATACAAACATGTAAACAAACCTGACTTTTAATAGTAAATAATTATATATGACGTGATATGATGTTATGTATACAAAAAGTTTAAAATACCATACGTTAATAAACCGGGAGTGATCTCCCTAAAACTTTCTCGAATATTCTTATTTGACACTGCGGGAGATGGCGCATCACGATATATACATGATTTTTAATCCATTATAATTACTTAAACTTTTTAAAATAAAATGAAATCTCGTAGAAAAAAGAATTGCACACCAAGTGAATGCCAAACAAAATGTGCATAATAGTGCGGAATATTATTAGTACTTTATAAATTCATATGCGTTTTTTGAGAAATCGGTAATAGTGTAAATTGCTACCTCCGGTCAACAGAAATTATTCCAAATTTGACAGAAGGCAGAGAATTAGATATTTTACTTATACGTGAAATTTCATTTATCTATCTGAAAAAATACTCAAGTTACAGTCTTTTGAAAAATTCAAAGTATGAAAAGTTTTTTCGCTTTTCGGAACCCGCTCAAAAGTTGATACGGATCTACGATTTTGATATAATACTTATATATGAAATTTCATCAACCTAGCTGTAACGGAGCTCAAGTTATCGTGTTTACAGACAGACACACACACATACACACACACAGACATACGGACAAGATTGCAAAACTATTTTTTGGACTGTAAAACGTCAAGATTTGCAAAAATTCGTTTTTTGATGGGTTTTTTTTTTTTTTTTTTTTTTTTGCACGATTACAAATTTTCTCTTTACTTCTTATATACGAGAAAGTAAAAAGGGAATAAGTATATAAGTATTTTACCTCTAATTTACTAACGACTTTTGGACATGCCACCAACAATGAATATAAATTTGTGTAAATATTCCCAGCTTCGAGACTATCAGCAGAAATAACACTCGACCCTGTCAGCAACGCACCTGAAAAAAAATCAGTTGTTTCAGTACCAGCTTTCAGTTTTCTACTTTCTTAGCATTCTATGTTTTGAGATTCCTTTTAAAATGTATGTGAATATAAATATTTCCTGGTGAAAAATATATTATAAAAGAAAAAGAATGAATATAGTAATGAACCTCGTTATATTATTTGAGAATCGCTTTTTAAAAATATTTAACCATCAACAATTCTCGAAAGCCAATAAGTTGTCATTTCATGAATATTGATTCTGTATAATTCTGTAAAGCAGCTCGTAATCAACTTTTATTTTATCAAGCTTATTTGGCGCCCTCTTAGGGTCGGCGACTTGGGAGAACGGCCCATCCGCCCTCCCCTATCTACGTCTCTGCATATTATGCTATTATTTTAAAACCCGCTACAGAATGCTAAACATTAATATATCGCTTCCCTAGAACCAGACTCCAACGTCCCTTTATGTTAATGTCAATAAATGCACGATTTAAGAAAACAAAATGCCTTTACGCTCTTGTAGTGCGCAATTTTCTGTTGCGTACTTTTATTGTGTGCATCTTTCCCGTCACCTTCAGTTTGGTGAGAAGCGTTGCACTGTATGTTATGGTTATTAAAGAATTATTAGAGTTGTTGAAGATTGTTGTGTAATCTATTTTATTCGAAATCTATAAACCAACAAATTGCAATTTTTTGCATCGGCGTAGACACATACACATACATTTTTTATATGCGTACCATCTTCAACAAAGTTCTGTAAATTGACTCGTATGTTGTAAAATTCTGTCTTGAGAAATTTGGAAGGTTCACCTTGTACTGAAAAACATAAAAACACGTATGAAACTGTAGCGAACATAACATGAAAATTGTTGGTATTTGTAAATATTTATTTAAAATGTAAGGCTGCAGTAGTGTATAAAAATAAATCAAATGTTTTTTTTTGCTTTTTTAAAGTTAAAAAGAAAGTGTTCATCTATTGAGTAGGCGTTTTTTAACTTACCATTTTCGTGTTCTGCCATTTGATGTTGTTTCTCCGCAGAACATATGGTGTATTCTTCTGTTTTGGACCATTTTTTTTTAAACGCGTAAAAGGTTTTTAGTAACTTTATGGACTCTGTTGTGTTGCGTATACAAACAGCATTTGGACCACTGACGTGTATGATACATTTAGTATTTTTCAAATATGTCGCACGAAAATTTGTATCGATCCATGCTGCACATATAAAAATTGCATCTAATTTGTTTTCCTCAATCGATCCTTTATTGGAGCAAAGCTTTTCTTGTAACTCAAGTCTTATTCCATTAATCTCGCTCTTATCTATAAAGTAATTAAATAGAAACATTACTTTGAATACTAAAACTTAACCTCGTTTTGTTATTGATCAAACAATGCGTCTATGTTCCTGATCCTACTTGTATATCTATAAACAGCCATCATATCTAAATGTGTTACGTATGTGAATATAGTATATTTTACGACACATACAGAATTTACATTTTATATCCAACTAGTATGCCCGTCCCCGCACGTTGCCGCGGGGATAGAATAAAGTCTAACGAAATATTTTAAGGTTTTATCAATGCGTTACCAATCCTGTATTCTTGGACGTGAGATCTTGTTTACTATAGCTGAGTTATTTAAATATAAACAATGCCCGGGCTTTATTTCTTGGATAATATTTGTCGGAGATCGGGTTTTACCAAAACTACAGCCCAGCACACCCCAGGGCGTGGTGTATGAAAGCCTTCGCAATTAATTTTCGTAATAATGAGGTAGAACGCGCCTGATTAAATTTAGTGAACGACTATAACGTCCCATCTTATCCTTAGAATATCGCACTGTTTAAAAAGAACGTTGGCGATATAGTGATCATGGGATAACACGGGGTGCCAAATTGCACCCTTTGGGTGCGCCACCCTTGCGAAAAATATTTGCTGAAACCTCCGCCGGAGTATTCTCAACAACATTAATCTTGACCTCATCTATAAAGTATTTAAATGGAAACATTATTATGAATACAAAAAGTTATTGTTTTGTTATTAACCAAACAATGAGTCTATGTTCCTGAAGCTACCTGTGTATCTATAAACAACAACAATACCTAAATGTGTTGCGTACGTGAATATTGTATATTTTACATATTAAAAATAATAATTAACTTTAACAAAAAGATATCAACTTGTTAATTCGATGCTTACCAGTGCCATAGAAATGTAACATTACAACTATTTCGTTACCAACGTCTAAACCTTTGACCCAATGTGTTGCTTTTTGTTGGCCATTTTTTGATCTAAAATCTCGGTAATGTTCCGCCAGTGATGAAACGTTCTTCTCCAAATTAATTCTTTGCTAAGAAAATCAGGAAATAAATTCATTTAAACGAATTTAAAAACATGGAACTATCATCTAACCAATGTTGTATAAACATAGGCCTTTAAATTTTTGAACGGCTCGTAGCATGGATAATTTTCGGCGCATAGTTACAACCATGTAAAACGGGGCGACATTTTGTCACAATGTTAGTTTAGTAGTGTAATAACTACTCGATGTGGATCATCAACCACGAATCTCCATTGTACTCGATTCATTTTAGCTGATTTTATGATTTATACTAAAAATAGGGTTAATCTTTCATTATCTTCAAGATGACATATCTATTCATACTATCAAACGCCATTTCAAAGTCTACAAAAGCCTTCTAATTGGGAAATATCCAATTAGGGACTTCTAAAAATAATTCATATCGTAGCAGTATTGTCTGTGCCTGACTTACTTTGTCGAAAACTTGCCTTCACAAAATGTTTTCTTTTTAAAGTGTTACATTATTTCTATACACATCATTCTTAGTGAAAATTATTTAGATTATGAATTGCCAAATGCGCTTTTTAAATCGTATTTATTTTCAAGGTTAACAGTCGATGTGCAAAGTGGTCAATGTGTTTGTAAAGCCACTTCAATTGTGTGTCTATAGTTTAATGACTTCAAGTATTTACTATTCAGTAAGTCAGCTTATGAAAAGCGTTTACATTTCTGACCCCTTTTAGCGTCCTCTAGTGTCGAAGAGCCCTGTTCCGGCAGCTTTGCTTCTCAATAGCCCCGCCACTAGATCAAGGCCAATGGTTGTAAATCTCCCAAAACGTAATATTTAGTCATTTTAAACCTCGATGTTTTTATAGAATTATATATGATCATTATAAAATAAAACAAAGTGTCAAAGAATAAGAGAACTGAATTTAGCATTTACCTTAACAAACGTTTGTCTTAAAATAAGCATCAGTGAGTTTGGTGCTTCGAGCCCAAGCAGCGCCTGTTTCACCATCTCGTCTTGGATGTGACCAGTCTGAGCCTTAAGGGCGTATTCTTTAGGTATCATCAAAACATCACAGACATCATCAAAAGATTCCACCAGAGAAAAGCAAGAACTCCATTCATTGACCTAGTTGTTTGATTGTTTAATGAAAACGTAATCTATGTATGCAGCATCATATTTTACTACACAAATAATAAAAAGCAGTCCTGTACTTAATTCTATGTATTTCGGATTTCAAAAACGCATATGAATTTATAAAGTACTAGCCGTCCCGACCAGGCCCTGCCTCGGTGAAAAACCTATGTGTAAATGACCATGACTTGTGTGTTAATTAAGCAGCGTATACCCACCATTGCCCGGGTTTAGGAAATATTATACTTATCAAATAATTCCTAATCACAACCAACAAAAACAAAAACAAACAAAAAACGCAAACATAACACAAACGCACCGCAAACACAAATACAAACACAAACAACAGCCCAAACACAAACGCAAACCCTATCACAAACGCAAACCTATATATAAACTAAAAAACCACAAACAAACGCAAATAAAAGAGCAAAGAAAACACAAATCCAAATCCAAAACTAAAACCCTAACACAAAGCAAACACAAACAAAAACACAAACACAAATGTAAACACAAACACAAGCATAAACGCAACCGTATACACAAACACAAACACAAATGCATACGCAAACCTAAATGCGAACAATAACGCAGAACATAAACACAAATAAAAAAGGAGCATAGTGCTCACAGTATAGCCCCAGGCGCTAAATCCCACCTAATTTAACTTAGTAAACAACTATAATACCCCGCCTTAGCCGTAGCCTAATGCACTCAGTAAAACGAACGAAGGCCCTCATGTGAAGGCCGGGGTGCCAAACAGCACCCTGTCGTGGCGCCGGCGGACGAGCCTGATTCTAATCAGTGAACAACTATAATACATTCATTGCACTTTATCAACTATGGTAATTATACAACTATTTATGTATGTGTGCCTGTGCCTGTGCATGCACATGTGCATTCATTTCATTTCATTCGTTTCATTCGTTTCATTCGTTTCATTCGTTTCATTCGTTTCATTCGTTTCATTCGTTTCATTCGTTTCATTCGTTTCATTCGTTTCATTCGTTTCATTCGTTTCATTCGTTTCATTCGTTTCATTCGTTTCATTCGTTTCATTCGTTTCATTCGTTTCATTCGTTTCATTCGTTTCATTCGTTTCATTCGTTTCATTCGTTTCATTCGTTTCATTCGTTTCATTCGTTTCATTCGTTTCATTCGTTTCATTCGTTTCATTCGTTTCTTTCGTTTCATTCGTTTCATTCGTTTCATTCATTCGTTCGTTCGTTCGTTCGTTCGTTCGTTCGTTCGATCGTTCGTTCGTTCGTTCGTTCGTTCGTTCGTTCGTTCGTTCGTTCGTTCGTTCGTCGTTCGTTCGTTCGTTCCTTCATTCTTCCATTCTTTCATTCGTTCATCCGTTCATTCGTTCATTCGTTCATGCTTTCATGCGTTCATCCGTTCATTCGTTCGTTCGTTCGTTCGTTCGTTCGTTCGTTCGTTCATTCGTTCGTTCGTTCGTTCGTTCGTTCGTTCGTTCGTTCGTTCGTTCGTTCGTTCGTTCGTTCGTTCGTTCGTTCGTTCGTTCGTTCGTTCGTTCGTTCGTTCATTCGTTCGTTCGTTCATTCGTTCGTTCGTTCATTCGTTCATTCGTTCATAATCTGGGTACGTTTTAAGGCTCTGTGTAGACAAGAAATAGGGTTGCTGGAAGGCGAGAAATGTAGGAACGGTATGAACGATTTACTTCACTTTAAAAAGGGACGAAGGTGGTTAAAATTTAGGAAGTCTTTAAGTGGGAGGAGAAATTAGGAGAATATGTTCCGATCGATGGCTGTGGTGTTGCGGGAGCTGTGTGTGGCATTTAAGGCTACACATACGTACTATACCAGTATCAGGTATTACAGTAAAGGCTGTAAAAAAGGCTACGAGTATTTTTAACAGTTTTTATTAAACCTACTTTTCTACTTACCACAGTTTTTTTAATTGTATTTGTTGAGTCAGAAAGCACGTATTCGCAGTCAGTTAGTAAATTACAACTTTTTCCGTCAAAAAGATCTTGAAGTGACATTCCTTCCTTGTAAGGAACTAATCTTGCCATTGTTTATTAACTTTTATTATTAAACTGACTTTAGGCCTACCGGCACACTGTATGAAATAAAATAAAATGCGTTAAAAAAATTACAAAATTTGGGGTGTTGGGGTAAGGCTGCTAAATCTTGAGTTCAGATCCTGGACTGTGTATGTGTGTGCGCAAGAGCGTATATATATATATATATATATATATATATATATATATATATATATATATATATATATATATATATATATATATATATATATATATATATACTAGGCATACTGCCTAGCTTCGCTTAGGTTTTCAAAAAATTGAGGAATTGAATGATTAATTAATAGCTGATTGGCTGCTATGTTAAATGCTTAGGGCCTAAATTTATACAGTAGAGTAATTTCATGTCACTCACATTTTGATGGAATATTCGCAAACTTATTACTCGCAAGGTTATTAGAACTGCAAGGGGTTTCTTAATAGTAACAATCAAATATATTAAATTACTTTCGCAATTACTTTTTACAATTTCAGTACAATGCTAAACTTAATTTATAACGAAATATTTATTTAAAACAATGCTATACTTTATGATTTTTGTTTTGTTTTTCTTAAAAAGAGTATACAAAATATTTAAAAATTATTACATTATAAAGTTACCTCCCCTGTTCATAGACCAAATGACCAAATCTCGTATAATGATAATTTCACTCGCGGTCATTTTTAGCTCTCTTCGAGAGCTTTGAGTCTGACCAACAGTTTTTCCATACGGCCTAGTCATCTATAGAGGTGTATAGAAAAAATTAGCCAGATGTAAAGAGGGTAAGTGCCCTAAAATCCGTTTTGAAATTACCCTCTGTTTTTCCCATAAAATACAAAGATTATATAGGGAAATACGACTGGTCAGTTTTGACCCATTTCCCGATTTTTCCCGGACATGGCGAGTTTTTTGTGACACCCCAAGGCGTTCTCCTACCACCTCACAAAATTTCAAGGGGGATCGTCGGAGGAAATTTTTTTTCGTAATAAAGCTCATATGAAGAGAATTTCACTCGCGGTCCTTTTTTAGCCTTCGTCGAGGGCTTTGAGTGAAACCGACAGTTTTCACTAAAGGTCAAGCCATTTACCTAAGAGCTTGCAAAAAATTAGCCAGATGTAAAGAAAGTAAATGCTTTAAAATCCATTTTGAAATTACCCTCCGTTTTTCCCATAAAATTCAAAGATTATATCGGGAAATACGGCTGGTCAGTTTTTACCCATTTACCGAATTTTCCCGGACAAGGCGAGTTTTTTGTGACACCCCAAGGCGTTCTCCCATGAAACCTCCCCAGGAATATTCTCAATATCTTCTCAAAGTTTCATGGCGATCGTGAACGATCAATTCACTTTTATTATTTTTGTACACCGTATATAGAGAAAAATCGCATCCTCCCGTGGCGCCGCCCTTGTGAAATTAAAAATTATTTTTAAACAGAACCCTTCCCCAGAGTATTCTAATGAACTCACCAAAGTTTGATGGCGATCGGATGAATGGTGTCAAACAAAAATCGACTTTTATATTTATATACCGTATATAGAGAAAAAACAAATCGCGCCCTGTCGGGGCGCCACCCTTACGAATTTGAAAAATAAAATTCGCAGAAACCTCCCCAGGAATATTCTCAACAATTTCCCAAAGTTTAACGGCTATGTGATAGGAGGTGTCGAAATGCATAAAAGACACAAACACACACACACAGAGACACACATACATTGCTTTATATATATATATATATATATATATATATATATATATATATATATATATATATATATATATACTAGGCATACTGCCTAGCTTCGCTTAGGTTTTCAAAAACATTTGAGAATTTGAATACTTAATTATTTAGTAACGGCTGAGGTGTGGAGTGCTTAAATTTAAACAGTAATGCTAATTTTAGAGAAAATGTTGTTGTTCTTTGTTTTCAGAGAAAATATTGGAGAGTTCGAAATGTATGACTAAAATGGAATTAGAACTACAGAGTATATATCATAACAGTATATCTCATAATTTATATTACATTGACTTTTAAAATTAATTTACTTATTTAATTAGGATACGTACCTTAATTAATAACTTAATTTTTTACTGAAACAAATGCTATACTTCGTCATTTTCTGTTTATGTTTAAAATAGTATACAATTGTTTGAAAAATAATTATTTTTTAAAAAAGTTACCTCCCTTGAAAACTGAACGAATGAAGTATCTCTTTGTTTACTTTTTCACAAACAATTGTTTATAAGAAAATACGTCATCTGGAAAAATATAACGACATTAAGGGTTTTTTTCGACGGGAATATTTTTTGTTATCCTCCGGGGTCGGTCTACGACATCACAAATTATTAGGGAGATCGTTCGTCAATTTCTTTATATATATCTTATATAATGAGAATTTCACTCGCGGTCACTTTTTAGCCCTCGTCAAGTGCTTTGAGTCTGACCAACAGTTTTTCCATACGGCCTAGTCATCTATAGAGGTGGATGCAAAAAAATGGCTAGATAAATAGAGGTTAAGTATCCTAAAATTTATGTTAAAATGACTCTGCTTTTCCCATAAAATACAAAGATTATATAGGGAATTCCGATTGGTCAGTTCTTACCCATTTGCAGATTTTTCCCAGATGTGGCGAGTTTTTCTGACACCCCTAGGTGTTCTCCTGCCACCTCACAAAATATCAAGGGGGGTCGTTCGGCAAGAATTTTTTTCGTTATATAGCTCAAATAAGGAGATTTTCCCTCGCGGTCATATTTTAGCCCTCGCCGAGGGCTATGATTCAAACCGACAGTTAACCCTAAAGATGAAGTCATTTACCTAGGAGCATGCAAAAAATTAGCCAGATATACTGAGTTTAACTACCCTAAATTCCGCGTTGAAATGACCCTCTGTTTTCCCCATAAAATACAAAGATTATATAGGGAAATACAACTGGTCAGTTTTGACCCCTTTAGGAAGTTTTCCCAGATATGCCGAGTTTTTGTGACACCCCAAGGCGTTCTCCTACCACCTCACAAAATTTCAAGGGGGGTCGTCGGGCAAAAGTTTTTTTTCGTAATAGAGCCCATATAAGGCGCCGGTCAGTCGAGGTCAGTTTTGACCCCCTCTACGTGGACTTGTTGGCCAACCGGCACCGGCTCTCGTGTTCTTTCGCCCCAAGGCAGACTCATGCCAAATGTGAAGCGCCTGCGGCACCGGGAAGATATGATAGATAGATAATATATTTTCTATATAGATTCAATTTCGTTAGGGGCGTGGGCGGTAGACTTTCGTCTGGGGGGCTCGCACCCCCCCCCCCCCAAGAAATGCCTGAAAGCAGCCGTGACGTCAGTTTATAGAAGATAATGAAAAGATCAAGCAGAACTTAACTCCCCTTAGTTTCAAGTCGTTTAAAAACTAAATGATCTGCCCCTAATAGCCGTCATTTATTCGACCCGGCGCTACGATTGTAAACATTCGACATGAACCAAGGCTCACCAGACAAGTGGGGGTGATAGCGATATGGTCTGTTGCGTATGCCTGGAGAGTCATGTACCCATGAGAGCTGGGTGGACTCAGGGACGTTCTGGTTTGAAACCGGCATCGAACTCGAGATTTTCGGGTTAGCCGTCTTGCACTATAACGGTAGGTTACACCGTTCCATATAGCTTAATTAAGTGTATATTTTATGTAACTTACCTAATAAATGAAATACATTTCTTTCTGCAGTTTGGTTAGCGAGCTTAGGCCTACACCACTACGTCAAATGGGACTCGAAGAAAATTATTCTTCTTTTAACCCACTATTTTCCTGAAAAATACATTTTCTAGGAAAATAAAAGTTATCCACACGTGATTTGTTGATCGATGCTTGGCTATTGAGAAGGAATATATAATACAGCCAAGCTACACATATTGATTTCCTAACCATACATCATGCGGACGTCATAAATAGATGACCCCTAACCAAAAGAGGCTTACCACACATTGAGAAATATAAAGGTTGTGTGGGCGGGGTATTGGACAATTTCTTTTCATATAATTTTATTAATATTTCTCTGACCTTACTTTGATTACTCATAGAGGTATAAGATATTCAAGCAATTAAGAAATAAATTTCAATTTTTTTAAATTTACCCACAAATAATGGCTGATCCTTAGAACACCTCCCTTCACACTTTCACCCCAGCACCACCACCCCACCCCTCCTCACTCCACCCACCCCATAGAAAACAAATTAGTTTTATAAGATAAATCAGTTCGCACTGTAAATCGTTAAGACTTGTTGGGTCGAAGGGAAGGGTGCAAACCTACTTAAGCATACCCCCCTCCTCGATTCGTCGAGGTAATTATATTACTATAAACATTGTTATAATTACATGCCAATTTTATTGGTCTATAAATTTCGATCTGAAATTAGTGGAATTTTCGTACCATTATCATGTACAAAAGTTCTTGCACATTTTTCTAGAAAATGTGTTATCTGTTTTTATCGGCAGTAAATACTGTACAAAGTTTATAGTTACAGGTAGGAGAAGTGTCTATCGATCGATAGAGAGGCAGGCATCGCCAACAGGTAAACGGTGTGGGCTTCGCGCAGGGGAGGAACTACCATGCCGCCAGACCCCACAATGCAGTTGGGGGGGGGGGCATTTAGGGGACCAAAATCCGACTAAAAAGCAATGAGTATGCATTCCAAAGTTACGTTTTCGTGCACCTTGATAGTGGTTTTCTAAAAAAAACTATCTACTACAGTAATGATGTTCTACAGTAGCTAAAACACTCTATTGCGTAAATTAATTTTTACATGAGCTGTAGTATTAAAGATAGGCAAACGTGTTTAACCACTTATTTCCCTTTTTAAATAGTAAAAAAAAGTGGTACTCATAAGTTCCTTTAGATTACAAAGCAATTACTTCTCTTCTATCTATATATATAAAACGCTATGTATGTGTGTGTTTGCGTTTGTCTTTCTTTTTAAACGTGTAGAGGGCGTTGTTACTGAAATAACAATACAAACAGAAAATGACATTTCAACTTGGAGGGTTGATATAGGTAGAGAGAGAGAGAGAGCGTTTGCGTTTGTGTGTGTATTTGTGTCTGGGTTGTGTTTGTGTTATGTTGCATTTGTACTTGTTTTTGTGTTTGGGTTTGCTTTGTAATTGCGTTAGTGTTTGTGTTTTATTTTGTATTTACATTTATGTTTGCGTTCGCTTTTGTGTTTTCGTTTGTGCTTAGGTTTGTGTTTGCGTTTGGGTTTTTGTGTTAGTTTGCGTGTGTGTATGTGGCCTTTTCACAGAGGCCAGTGCAGGGCCTGGCCCGAACGGCTATTTTGTTTAATAAATGTGTTCGTTCTCAATCATGTAGTATTAGTTACAGGAATCGAAAGCCTAAGGATGGTCGTAATTTGTATTTGTGTTGTAACTTATAGTATGCATAATTAATAGCTAGATGATTAAACTTAAAATTTAAAATACTTCAAAATGAAATTTGTAAGTTACGGCCTTTACAAGTGCACATTTGTGTTTTATGGAACATAGAGATCTAGCTGGTGTTCGGCCTAGTTTTTTCTACGGGGGAGGGGGCACCTGAAACCTGTGTGATGGGGGTGAGGATGGGGGCTGACGAGGGGTGCCACCACGAAGAGATGCTGAAAGAAACACGGGTGTTCGGGTAAAAAAATAATCAAAATGGTATACATATATCTCTTTACACATCCCTAACGTTAACCTTAAATCTATCCAAGCCCGCTTTTATTCTAACCAGTACCAGTTAAAAGTAAAAAATAAAATACTTAAAAAATTAAAAAAAAAAAACACGTTTTTCTTGTGGACTAAAAAGTAGAAAATAAATTTTTCTTCCGACCCTAGGGGATCTACCAATGACTGCTCGTAGATTTTGTGCTTCCTCGAGCTGTGCAGGTTCTTGTGATGACTGTTCATACATTTGATGACAAAAAACGTGGGTACATTCACCATCAAATTTCCCGACCCATCTGCCCGACCTTTTTAGTCCGTTGCTACACATGAAAAACGTGGTTTTTAAAAAGTTTTTTATATAGTTTATTTTCTACTTTATCTAATGACTTGATTAAGTATGACTTGACTAAGTGTTTTTAAATACACGGACTAAAAATCTTGAGCGACCGATACGCTTTAAACAGAGAAGGGGCGTAATTTAATTAAGCTAATTTAGGTCTCTAATTGATAGTTTTTTATGATTGCATCTGAAATTGTTAGGCGATGACATTTGATGACACGAATTTTGGAAATTTGATGGTGAACGTAACCACGTTTTTTGTCATCAAATGCCGTGACCAGGATTCGAACCTGGGTTGTCGCGGCCACAACGCGAAGTACTAACCACTATACGATCACGGCCAGCGCGCTCACATCGATTGGGGCCGAAGTAACTGCGTCAATAGGCCTCCAGTCTTGTCGGTATCTTTAGAAATCATGTCCTCAATTTTAGGGTCCTTGGGGCGTAATTTAATTAAGCTAATTTAGGTCTCTAATTGCTAGTTTTTATGATTGCATCTGAAATTGTTAGGCGAAAATAGCCTGCATGCCGAATTTCAGATCTCTAGAGCAATCAGAAGTGGGCTAATTTTCGCTGTCAATTTTAACAACAAACCCACAAACAAACGCGAAGCTGAGTTAAGAAAAACGTGTTAAAAAAAAAAGGTGATCATGTTTTGTAAAGAAATGATCGTAAATTCGCACCTATCTAAAAGTGAAGTTTTTATTTAACTTACATGCACACACTGTGAGTCATTCACTGTGTATAAAAACTAAGCAACCAGCTGTGACCAGATTTTCTACACATCAGGTGACGGCGCAGTACACAGCGAATGTTTTCCCAGAAAACGGCGAGTAAGTTTTCCTATAATTTCAAGATAACAGGACATGCGCAGTAACAAGGTCAGTCGTCTGTTGTTGTGCAGGGTTGCATACCACACCGGCTGTCACTATCCAACTGGGTGACACGTCAGTAGAAAATTAAATGGGTTGCATCCAGAGAAACGTGTGCGTTGTTCAGTTTTCTGATCGCGACTACAAGCAGAATAAGACACAAGAAAACTAAGAACAGAGGGAGAAGAATTTAAATGTTTAGACCTTTTTCAACTCTTACAAAAAATACACTTATACGTAAAATATGAGATGGTGGTGACTGTTATAAAATCAACGTAAAGTGATGAAATTAATGACTGAATTTTTGTGATAATTTAGAAAAAGAACATGTTACAATCTGATCAAATAACATCAACACACGTAAAATAATTTCGAGACTTTAATTAACTTTTTTAATATAGAAAAAAAAACAAGTTCCACCATGGAACACAAGAAAACCAAATTTGACCACAGCGCGGCTTTGATCAATAGCAATAATAGACTAATTTTATTTAATTTTTTTTTTAATTTATGATACAATTAATACAACTTTATACAGGTATCTTAATATTTATATGTACTAAAAAAATCAATAGTTATTTTAATCCACAAAAAGACTGATGCTAGGTGTAATAGATTTATTTTAAACATAAATTGAAAAAAAGTAATTGCGACATATACAAAAGTTTCACAAATAAATAAGGTAGATTTACTTTAAATTACATAGCATATTTAAAGGATAAAAATCATTCAACAATATGGTTAACTATCGCTTCTCAGCTGGATAGCTGCTGCTGCGACACCTTGTCGGAAAGTTGACTCTGTCACTTGCAGTCCGTATGCGGACGTGCTATACTCTTCAAGATTCTCCATGGTTTAGACTTGAATTATGTAAATGACGTATATTATACACGATAAATAATTATATTATTACATAATGTCCGTACGTAAAATATAATTATGCAACTTTTATGTAACTGTTTAACCAATGTTAGTTAATCCTTACCAAATATGGACAATACACGTGTGAACAAAGCTCCGATTCGGTCAAACCACCTATGGTCTAAGCACCGTTAGTCAAGGGTCCGCCTACCTTATATATATATATATATATATATATATATATATATATATATATATATATATATATATATATATATACAAATGATAGAAGAAATACTCAATGTGATTAGATTATTTGTTAACGCATTAGATCTTAATTAGGGTTAAGCGTAGGGATAAGGATTAGGAGTTAGTGGTTAGAGTTTAGAGGTTAGGTTCAGAAGTTAAGAAAGTCAATAAAAAGAGTAATCAATGAAAAAACGCAACTTTATTTTTTTTTAAAGGAGAAGGGTATAGCTCTGCTGCACACTATTTAACAACACGTTATCCAAAAATTAAAGATGCAAGATTACAGAAATTTTATTGGAGTGTCAGCAACTGATTTTAAAATAATATTATAAATGAGAGTACGGGGTCTAAGACATCAGGTTAGTTTAGGTTAGCCTGTCGCCCCTCCTGGAACTTAGGCTGCTGACAAGAGATTGCCGGGCGTCTCTAAGACATTACCCAAACACTTTTACCCTACCCCCAACATGCAGTAGAATTCACCCCTCCCCACCCCCACCTCATAGTAGCCATTTCCTCAGTCTTCTGTCACTTTACGATATTAAGTGACAGAAGAAGCGTTTTATTTTCTGATGTGCCTTCTCAGAATTTTATTTCCAATTTAATAAAATCAAATGAATATTATAAAAAGAAGAAAAAGACGTTTAATAATTTAAAAAACACCATTTACTACTTGAATGGAGGAGAATGTTTTGCTACAATGCTTCTATATTTTCTGTCTTTGAAGTCAAAGTGTTTTATAACATACAATGCTTCGTTGCTTGCTTATATCCATCTGGAACAGCTTGTATTATTTGAAGTAATAAATATTTGTCTGCCGGATCGCCAAGTATTGAGATCGGGTTATAACTCTACACGTTTTATGTCGCATTTAAAAACCTAAATAATTATAACTTGTTATTATTCAATTGTACTTATTAAAAAATTATGTTTCTTTGGTAGAGAAGTTATAAATTTCAAAAGTATGTTCCCAAGTAATCAATATTAGTAGGCCTACTATATTTGAGTTACATTTTGCTATAAGCTGCATGCGCTCCATCTGAAAATTAAAACATTGAATGATTTCCTTCAGGAGCAAAAAAAAACTTGTTCCAGAACACAAAAAGGGACGTGGTTTTGTGCCCTGCAATCTAGAAGATGTTTATTTATCCAAAACATGTTTAGTATACATTTAAGTAGGTCAAGTCAACTCTAACCCTAAGCGTAAACACGGTGTTAGACACGCATTTCATGATAACTTCAAATGATATTTGAACAATTATTGCCATTGTTAGATTTGTTTAAATTTAAAATAAGTCCCGGCAGGTTTGTTCTCTGTCTAGACAGATCCATTATGATTTATAATATTCATTTTGCAGATAAGTGCAAGAAAAAGGCAAATATTAAATATATATTTGCCTTTGAAGTGATATCTCTAACAGTTGACTTTAACCTTAGTCTGTAAAATATAAGCAAGCTTATAGTTTAGTCGTGAATAGTTTAACGCTGCAGGTTAATTACCCAAGGCAATTTTTCACGTATCGCCGTGGAATTTCTATGTAAAACAATGAAACCAAGCACATTCACGGTTTCTATAAATACATAAAACTACAATAAAACTACAATGATTATAATATATTGAACTCGAAAATGTATAAAATGATAGATATATGCGTTTATTGCTTTAAAAAAGTGTATTATATGTAAAAGAAGAAACCACAAGTACACCGCGGCAAAAAAAACTTTAACTCAAAGATAAATACAATCACCGCAACAATCTCTTTCATGCTTTCATTATACAACACATCCTTATTACATCTTACATCCTATTACATCCTATTACATCCTCATTTCTGTTTATTTAATTTTAGCATGTACATAGGCCTAGTTCTACCATAAGAAATGGTTTTAATATAAAAAAAACGCCGACAGGACCATAAGCTATCATGTAGTGGTGTTATTTGCTATTAAGATCAGGATTAAGGTTAAGGCTATAATTTGAAACAAAACTAAGGTGAAGGCTTAAGTCATAATTATGGTCACGGCTAGAAATAAAAAACGTGTCGGTGATATTAGCTAAAAATAGTAATCAAAAACATAGTATGAAGACAATAAACATGTTTTTTTTGGTGTTAAATAACGAATAACATTTATTTATATTTAATGCAGTTTCGTTAAATTTAAATGTTTTAAAACAACCACATGAATACCTTTTAAAATGTACAATGTGTGATGGTCTGCAAGCATAAAAAAATATAATATATTCGGTCTAATTAAATTCTTTCTACAATGTTGTAAATCATGTAATTAAAAAATAATTATTTGCATTTAATTAATTCAATAAACATTTTTATGCAAATTATGGTTTTTTAAAGGTTAGCTAACAGAAATAATAGAATTGTGTATAAGTTTTATTGCTGAATATTAGTGGTAATTATGGTTGGAAAATTATATTACAATATTATATTGTGATTTGAAAATACTTTCTTAGGAACAATTTTTTAAAGTTTTCACTTTATAATGGTATACGATTCTCTCGTTAAGATATTTTTATTACATATATATATATATATATATATATATATATATATATATATATATATATATATATATATATATATATATATATATATATATATATATATATATATATATATATATAAGTTATAGTTAGCACATATCAGTTTGTGTAGTCATGGGGTTCATTCGTTTTCAATTTACTAAGCGTGCGTTTTATAGCAATAATATATATCACACGATTTTTATAAAGCTACAAATTTAATGTATAAAATTGTATTCTGTTGTGTCAGTAATTAAAAGAAAAATTGCTACATTTAAGCATCATTAAATAGAAATGGAACTTCACGCCAACTACCTATTAGTATTTGGTGTGTGCTAGCTTCATTCATCTTTTATGTGTTTTCTTTTATCGTATCCCAAAAGTTTGAGCGCTGCACGTGCCCAAGGTGGAACCGGATAGACATCAGGTGCACCGTTGATATGACTTAACACTGATGGTGACATCCTGTACAGACATCTCATAGGTGACAGCATCATGTGGCTAACGTGATGTGGTAGCACATCAATGTAGCAGGAAGCCACAGCACTGTCAACCACAATTGTGCCGCTTCTAGTGAAAGGTGCGTACATGCCTCTCTCCAATTTGTAGGTTATTTTTACCACCTTAGACCAACCAAAGCCTGGATCCGCTCTTGTAAGAAGTTCATCTCCGACTCCGACAACACTTGCAGCAACAAAATCTTCCTTGTTGTTTTTTCTACATAAAATAAGATGATCTTGTGAAAGTGTGACTTGTCCAGATTCAGTTTGAAGTACAACAAATAATGCTTGAACATCTTTCTCTTGATGCCCAAACATGTAGATCTCATCGTAGATAATTCCTTTGTTTTCATCAAAAGCTAAAACTTTCATTCCGGTCGTCAAGTTTTCTATTTTGATAGCTCTTCCACATTCAAGGTAAGCTAAGGAGCTTCCGGGGAAGCATGGTATTAACTTTACAAGCTCTTTAAATACCTCCCATAAAGTCTTTTCATTTTTGTCAACAATTCCTGTTAAGCATTTAAGTAGTGATTGAACAGCCTTATCACTTTTAATAAGTGCCTGGGCTGAAAACATCTTCCAATTGTATTCAGATTTAACATCACCCAAAGCTATGTGCAGTGCAACTATTTCACCGGATGTTGGGGTTCCTAATATTAGGTAAAGACGTTCTATTTTTTTAACAGTATTTTCTTCAATAGTTGCATTATTTTTTAACACACTCAAATCTTTAAAGATTGAATCACAAGCATGTATAAATATATCTTCTAAATAGATGCTGTCTTTAATAAAGCTTGCTCTTAGTTCTCGTGCCTTTGCAAATAACTCATTTGTTAAGAGTGAACCCCCCAATTTATCTATGTGATTTATCAGAAGAACTAATTGTTCCTGTCGCAGTTCCACATCCTTTGTTGAATTATCAAATAATACGCATCGATTATTGAATTGTTGTAATAGATCTTGAGCATATTTATTTTCCTGGCTGCTCAGCCAATCAATGAATGATAGATTGGTATTCTTTTCATCCGTTTTGAAGTTATCTCCGTAAGTCATCACGATAATTCCATGTGATTTGAGAGCATCTTTCCCAAAAAATGATAGCAGCATCTCAATGCATTTTATTTCCTCTTGCGTGATTCTTGTATTATAGCTAATAATAATTATGATTGCATGAAAACCTTTACTGCACCTCGAAATTCCTTTACCAATGGCTTCTATCATGGCTGAGTATATTGTTGAATCATCACCAAGTTGTGAATCAAAGACTCCAGGAGTGTCAACGCATGTTAGAAAGCGATTATCAACTAATGAACTTTCGATTTTTGAATCATTGGTAATCGAGGTAAATCCTGAACCTGTTGTGAATACTTCTTTTCTTAAAATACGATTTGCTGTTGTACTTTTCCCGTGACCACTTTTCCCAACTACGATTAGTTGTATGTCATCACCTGGAGGAAGTGTGTGGGTTTTTATCTGTTAAATAAAGAAAAAGAGGAAATTTATTTTTTATAAATTTATATTAAGGTCTGTGTGTCTACCGGTTTGTGGAAAATCTTTGAACCATTTCTATTGTGACAATTTCCTTTAAGATTTCCAGAAGTTTGTGAAACATTTTAAGCTATGTGAAGAATTATGTTGTATTAAGCACATAATATATTTAAATAGCCAATACATTTAATTTAGAAGCGTCATGTGTACTATTATTTAGACAAATGTGTTATATAACAGCACAAATTGCACAGTATACAAATACAAAGCAATGTGCATTCGCAAGTACAAGCACATACGAATACTCCTACACAATGCAAATAAGGGTTTGTGGTGTTCTCAAAATGAGAAGTGTGGGGAGAGAAGTGACACATATAAAAGTGTAAGTAGTCTCGGTAAGAAACTAATGCTAAGCTAATGTAATGCTTTTTCTATACCATTTTTCATGAAACTTTCAATGAATGTCGATGTGGTCGATTCGGTAAAGCTCATGTTTGATAAAACGAAAAGTCTCGAATTCGAACCCCCGAAAACATGAGGCTCGATAGCTGGCAATTGCAAAATTTAAAAAGCTGCCTTGTAGTTAGTACTTCGTTGGACAAGGACTATGGAAGCAAATCTTAAAGTAAAGCAGGCTGAAATCGAAGTCAATGGCTTATATGACAAGTAACAAATTAATTGTGTTGGAGGTAATTCCTTCCAACACTAAAATTAAGAAGTATTAACATGCTACTGTTACTTTTTTTAATAAAGAAAATTTATTTTATGTTAAGTAGATGAAAGTGAAGTTATATAAAATGTTAGTGTATTTATTAGAAGTATTAACATGCTACTGTTACTTTTGTTTATAAAGAAAATTTAGTTTATGTTAAATAGATGAAAGAGAAGTAATATAAAATGCCAGTGTAATTATAACGCAACCTACATCAATATAATCTTCAATGACATTTGGTCGATTTTTTTCATCTTTGACCCAACCCAGGTCTTCTATATCTATCAACTGTAAGTCAAGTTGTGCTATAACCATTTGAGCTTTCTTTGCCAGCTGGATTAAAGATTTCTTGTGTGCACTTGCATCTTCTTTCACAATAAAGAGGAATTCTTTCTTCGAGAGCAAACACTGTATGGATTTTCTCAAAAGTTACATGGTATGAAAATAGATGCAACTTATATAGTTATTAACAAATGTAACCATTTTTTTAATTAAAAATAAACAAATGAAAACAATTTTTTTTCATAAGCTATTTTACCGTAAGAATATATGTTACTATATTAAAAATCATGATCAGAAATGACAAGATACACCAGTGAGTTTGAACATTCTATTTCCCTAAAACTTTTAATCAACCGCTAAATAAAACAATTCTTAGTCCTCCGCTCTTTGAATGTCTTTGTAGCAATGTAAACAGAAAGTGATATTTCAATGCCAAGGGTAGACAAAGGTACAGAATATAGTCCAATCGTACAGCAGGGTCGAATAAGTAACGGCTATTAAGGGCAGATAATTTAGCTTTTAAATGATTTGAAACTAAGAAGAGGTAAGTAGTTCTGCATGATATTTTCATTGCCGTCCGTAAACTGTCGTCACGGACTGCTGCTTTCACGGATGGCGGGAAGGAAATGGAAGGGATGATAGTATCGAATTCACTAATTATGAAGTACCGAAAAATAGAAAATAAAACAACTAAATAGCGGCGGATGATACGCCGCGGGTCCGCTCGTACTAGATAATTAGCGTGCAGAGGGAGAAGTACAACGGGAGCTGCGTTTGTCTCTAAATCGAAATAAAAGGCAAAATCCCAACATTAACCTCAACCTAAACATTAAATTCAGTTCAAGCGAAAACAATAGCAATTTCGAAACGGCCCTTTAACCGGAAACTGAATTTTAGCAGGAACCGGAAATTTATCCTAAATCCAGAAATTTAAAATGAATCTGAAATTTAACTGATACCAAAAGCCGGAAATTTAACCGGTATCGGACGACTTTACGGATCCGGAATGTCTTCCGACGACGGAATTCTTTAATCAAAACCGGATTATTTTTTCTTTTTGTCGTAAGTTAATAGGAAATAAAATTTAAAATAAGGAAACGGAGATTATCTTTTAAAAAGGAAATACAACGGGAGCTAGGCTATTAGTGTTGTATTTTATCTCTAAATTGAAACCAAAATCCCCCACCTTAACCTCAACTTCAACCTAAAACTCAATTTATACGAATACAGTAATAATATATAACTGCAGTTTAACTGGAAACTGACATTTAACAGGAAACGGAAATTTAGCATGAGCCAGATATTTAAAAGGAAGTAAAATTGTATTCGGTACCAACGGGAGACTTTGCGGATTCGGAATTTTTTCATGATCCGTAATTCTTCCGAATCTGGAACTTTAACCGAAACTGAATTTTTTTTCTTTGCCGAATTTAAACAGGAAACAGAGTGTTTTCTTTTCGGCAGAGAATATTTATCCGGAACGGGAACTTGAAACTTAACGAAAATTGAACCGCAAATTTACAGGATTCGGAACTTTTATCGCAATCGAAAATTCAACCCGAACCGAACCCTTTATCAGAACAGGACGTTATTCCAGTAACAGAAATTTCTTGGAACCGTAACATCGACCAAAAATGTCTCTATTATAATAAGTCCCGAGTTCGAAACCTTGAGCATAGCAAATCATCTAGGAGAGAAAACTACGAATTCAAACAGGAGTGGAACCCTTTAGACAATAGGATTACCAACTCTAGTTTCCTTTTGGCAGCTCATGCGACACTACTGATTCCAAGCTGTATAAACAAGCCCAGTCGCTCGGGTCAATCAAATATGTGGTGAGAGGCGGACTGACACATGGGCAACATCTGGCTCTTCTCAACTTAGGGCCCAAAATCTGTGCTTTGATTTCCAAAGCGAAATCATCCGATTGTCTACTAGACTAGGGAGATGTATATATATATATATATATATATATATATATATATATATATATATATATATATATATATATATATATATATATATATATATATATATATATATATAATCAATGACGTCATTATTATTGACCTCGACTGACCGGAGCCTTATATGGGCTATATTACGAAAAAAACTTTTGCCCGACGACCCATCTTGAAATTTTGTGAGGTGGTAGGAGAACGCCTAGGGGTGTCACAAAAAACTCGCCATATCCGGGAAAAATCTGGAAATGAGTCAAAACTGACCAATCGTATTTCCTTATATAATCTTTGTATTTTATGGGGAAAACAGAGTGTAATTTTAACAAAGATTTCAGGATACTTACACTCTGTACACCAGGTTAATTTTTTTGCATGCTCTTGGGTAAATGGCTAGGCCGTAGGGCAAACCTGACGATTTCACTCAAAGCCCTAGACGAGGGCTAAAAATTGACCGCGAGTGAAATTTTCTTTATATGAGCTCTATTACGAAAAAAACTTTTGACCGATGACCCCTCTTGAAATTTTGTGATTTGATAGGAGAACGCCTAAGGCTGTCAGAAAAAACTCGCCATATCCGTGAAAAATCTGGAAATGGTTCAAAACTGACCAGTCGTATGTCCCTATATAATCTATGTGTTTTATGTGAAAAATAGGGTAATTTCAACACAAATCTTAGGGTACTTAACCTCTGTATATGTGTCTAATTTTTTGCATGAAACTTTATAGATGATTAGACCGTATGGAAAAACTGTTGGTCAGACTTAAAGCCCTCAACGAGGGCTAAAAAATGACCGCGAGTAAAATTCTCCTTATATGAAATAGACATAAATAAATTGACGAACGATCTACCTAATATTTTGCGATATCGTAGACCGACCCCGGGGGATAACAAAAAAAAACACTATTTCTGTCGAAAAAAACCCTTCGCTAGATTTTTTCAGATGACGTATTTTTTTTATAAACAATTGTTTGTGAAAAAGTAAACAAAGACATACGTCATTAGTTCAATTTTCAAGGGAGATATTTTTTTTTAAAATACTCATTTTTTCAAACAATTTTATACTATTTTAAACATAAACAGAAAATGACGGAGTGTAGTATTTGCTTTAGAAATAAATTTAGTTGCTAATTAAGGTACGTATCCTAATTTAATTAATTAATTAATTTTAAAAGTCAATATAATATAAATTATGAGATATACTGTTCATGGAACCTCTGTAGTTCTCATTCCATTTTAGTCATACATTGCGAACTTTCCAAAGTTTTCTCAGAAAACAACAAACAACAGCAACAACATTTTCTCTAAAATTAGCATTACTGTTTAAATTTAAGCACCTCACACCTCAGCCATCTCTAAATAATTAAGTATTCAAATTCTCAATTGTTTTTGAAAACCTAAGCGAAGCTAGCCATTATGCCTAGTAAATATATATATATATATATATATATATATATATATATATATATATATATATATATATATATATATATATATATATATATATATATATATATATATATATGTGTGTGTGTGTGTGTGTGTGTGTGTGTGTGTGTGTATAATTTATGTAATAATAGTTATGCTACATAAATTAATTAGTAAGTAATTTGTTTTTGCCTCCAATTTTTGAACCACTTTTGAACATCCCACCAACAATGTGTGTAAATTCGTGTAAACATTCCCAGCCTCTGGACCGTCAGCAGAGACAACACTTTTAATCCTCGCATCTGAAAAACAATGATTTGTCTTCCCAGTTCTAGATTTCAACTTTATCTTGTCATCTCATTATTTAGACTAATACTTTTTTAAATATAAAAGCTGACATAACAGTTTCATTTTTATTAAAAGCCTACCGTTATTATTAAACATTTTTATTTCAGCTCTGAGCTTGAAAAATTCAGCCTCTGGAAATGTGTTAGTTTCGCTCTTAACTGAAAAAACACATCATATGTATGTGTGTTTGTAGGTGGGCACGTGTGTGGGTGTACGTGCGTGTACGGATGTGCGCGTTTGTATTTCTGTGTGCGTAAGAGAAGCAAAGACAGATTTAGGAATAATGAAATGTTATTTAGCAGAATATGAAATATATTAATTGAAGTTGTTGGTAACAATGTAGGTTTATATCTTCCAAAAAAGAAAACTTACGTATATATATATATATATATATATATATATATATATATATATATATATATATAACACTGATATACATTTCGGTAATAAGGATGCTGTTTTATAACTCACCACATTCGAGATCTGTCTTTTGAAGCGGTTTCTTCCGAGAAATGGTAGTAAATTCTTCTATATCGATCCATTTATTTTTAGACTCATAAAAAGTTTTCAGTAATTTAACTGTTTCTTCTACTTTGCTTATTGAATTGGGACCATTGATATGTATCTTACAATTAGTTTCTTTAAACAATTTTTTTTCTAAATTTCTATCAATCCATTTTGCATTCTTCTCAAGTTTTTTCAGTATTTTTGCCTCCGTTAATCCTTCGCTTTGTTCTTTCAGAATGTCCATAAACTCTTCTCTAATTCCATCGATTTCGTCTTTTTCTACATTGCAATTCAAATGCAAAGATTAGTTAATGTATTTCGACTAAATTAATGTAATTTATTATTATTTTCATATTAGGGGTCATCCATTTATGACGTCCACAAAAATTTTGAATTTTAGTGTAAACTTACCGTGTTAATGTGCTAAGACTATCTAACATTGTTCTTTATTGAAAGAGTGATCGTGCTGGGACGCTGTATAACATGCATCTCGATTTTAAAGATTTTTTTACCAATATTTTTCATAAGGAGTCAGAGATTACAGGCCGTCATACTTTTTAAAAATTAAAAATGCTTCAACCGAACTTTTAACTTTCATTTGTGGCTGTCTAGCTATCAACGACTATATGGGTTCGAGTAAATTCGGCTAATCAACGTGACGTCATTATATTACTTTTACTCAACTTTACGCTGCATGTGTTTCCATAAGAAACCGCCTCTCTCCCTTTTTGTTGTGTCGCTGACCGTTAGCTCTACACAACTGACAAAACAAGCACATTATACACGCACTGATACTTAAGTATTTAATCGTTACGTGGTAATTTTGAGTTTTTTACTTGAAAATAAAGTGGGAGGCGAGATTTTTCACTTTTTTTACTATATCTTTACTATTACATTTTTATAAGTCATTCCTTTTATTAAAGGAAACAACTCACCTATTAATTCGTTAAAGAAAACAAAATAATGTCATTCACGTCGGTCAAGTATCAATATGTTAATCGATTTCTTACCAGTGCCATAGAAATGTAAAATTACAATGATCTCGTTACCAACGTCGAAACCTTTGACCCAATGTGTTGCTGTTTGTTGGCCATTGTCTGATCTAAAATCTCTGTAATGTTCCGTAAGGGAGGAATCGTCCCTCTGCAAACTAATTCTTTGCTGTGGAAACCAATAAAATGTAAACCTGTAACTTAAAATTATAAATGATTAAAATTCTTTATAAATTTATCATGACAACCTTTAAAGTAAATAAAACTATCGTATTATGTTTTTATTACTTCGCATCACATTATATAACTACATTTGTTTGTATAGTTTGTGTGAATAATAACTTCTGTATGCACTCATTGACTGTGCATAAAGTATTCGGAAAAGGCTGTCCCTCACCTTCAGCTACTAAATGTGTTCTTTTAGTTTTCTCGTCATACTTCTTGAGACAAGCATGAATTACATTTGTGACAATTGTCCAAAAACAAAATCTCGCTTTAAGATTTATAAATGCTAATAGTATCAATCTCTCAAGCCCACACTTATACATGAAGAAGAAAAATGGAAATTGCAAAAAAAAAGTAATTGAATTCCACATTTACCTTAACAAAAGTTTGTCTTAAAATAAGCATCAGTGAGTTTGGTGCTTCGAGCCCAAGCAGCGCCTGTTTCACCATCTCGTCTTGGATGTGACTAGTCTGAGCCTTAAGGGCGTATTCTTTAGGTATCATCAAAACATCACAGACATCATCAAAAGATTCCACCAGAGAAAAGCAAGAACTCCATTCATTGACCTGGTTGTTTAAATAAAATATCTAATCCGTTGAAGCGGTTGCCTCCTACTATACATTACATATGTAAACTTTTTTGTCTTTATCAAATGTTTAACAGATTCAATTACACAAAATTAACTTAAAAGTAAACCTAGAATTCTGAGCTGTTCACCACAATGGATGATACATAAGCTTTGTAGAATTTAATTCTGCTTACCGTTGTTTCTCGATTTAAATCAGTTGACCCTCGAACTCTGTATTGACAGTCTCTTACAATATTACAAATTTTTCCATCGTAAAGATCTCCAATTAGCATTCCTTCCTTGTAAGGAACAGATCTTGCCATTGTTGGTAAACTGTTTAGTCTGGCTACATAAGTGACGTAACATATTTTATTTAAAACATAAATTACCGTAATCTATTACAAACATTTAAAGAAACATGAACTAAAAAAAACCTTAACATATTGGAAAAAGAGTATCCCGTTAGGTTATACTAACATTTTTGAATAGATGACAATGTTTTTAAATTGTATTTGGTGCACCACTCAATTAACTGTGTTTGTTAAAAACTAAAGACCTATCTTAAAACAAACTAGTTTAATTTGAATTAGTCAGTACAGACGAAAGAGTGGTTTTGAAAAAAAGTCCGTACGGGATATAAGTTAAACAGGGAAAATGAAAGGTTTACAATAATACAAAATGTTTATAGTAAACAGTACTTATTGGAAACATCAAATTATGAATAGTGCACAAAATATACATAATATATAGGACCTATCCCCACCTAGTTCATTCACTACATTGCAACAACACATAAACAACTCTCCCGTATTCGACTTTTTATAATATTAGCCGTCCCGGTCAGGCTTAGCGCTGGCTTTCGCGAAAAAACGTATATGTAAGTAAAAACTGTGACTTGTTTATTTATTAAGCATCATATGCCAAGCTCTACCCGGTTTTTGTGAATATATTAAATTTCCAATTTACAAATATAGAATATATATATATATAACCCTAAACCTATCTCTAACCACAACCAACTGCAAACACAGACAGAAAAAACAACAAAGACAAACATTAACATAAACACTAACCCTCGCCAAAACTTCAACCATGCACATAAACAACAACAAAAACATAAACCAACATTCACAGCACCTCAACCACAAACATTAACGTAAACCCTCTCTCCTCCCCTCCCAAAAACAAAATCATAAACTCAAACATAAACACAAATATTTAAAAAACCCTAACCCTCACTACAGCCTCAAAACATAAGCAAACAAAAGATAAGCATAAACATAAACCAACCCTTACCATAGCCTTAAACACAACCACAAACATTAACATAAACGCCTACACGTAAACCTACACACATTCCTAAACATAAGCATAAACTTTAATCTAAACCTATACCTATAACCAACCTACTTTTGAAATATCATTGAGCTTTCCCCATCCGGATCCCTCTCTTAAAATGACAGTTGAGTACTTGATTGGTGATAATGTCCTACTGCAACTGTTTGGGTGGGGATGTGTACATGAGGGTAATCAATTGGGTGGGGAGGGGGAATGATCGGGAGCAATAAACATGTTGTTTTTATCAACTTTCCTAAACGTTCTTATTTCCTTTTCCGCTAGTCAGACGTCGTCAGAAAATTAATATTATCACTTCCAAGAATATGATGCGAATAATAGACTCCCCCCTTAACTCTAACTTCCGTTCAAATTAACAGACCCCCAAACTTTTTAATTAACATAAGCTAAATGCGTACTTGATTTATAACATTATACTAATGTTTTTTCGCACATTTACACTTCATTCAACACAAATTCCAATATACCCATAGCTATTACGCACAATCACATCCATAATTACATAGGCCCTATACATCAACCGTTAAAATTGCCACAAATTACATTCCTACATTTTTAACTCAAATAAACCAACTATATTTTCAAACATTTCGAAATTTAATAACACTTAAATAATATCAATTCAACAATGCAGCTTCTTAAAATAAAAAATAAAAGTAAAACATGAATTATAATAAGAGTAGGATTTGAAATTTTTAAAATATTTAACTCAGCCTCATTCTAGTGTAACGGACACCTATCTACCAGCCAGATAGAAGGTGAACGTCCCCGGATTCTTTTTTTGGGGTTGAATGCAAATGACTTACAGCCTAAATGAATGAACACTAACTCAACAACACACTAGGGCTCGATTCGATGTCTAGGGAAAACTAGTGATACTATTGAAGTTAACAACTCATCCAATCTGCATACAACCATTAATAAGCGAACACAATTGTGGCAGAACACTAGGTTAAACGAGATAAAATATTTAATTTAGAAAATAACAAAACCCAACTTACAAAGCGTAAGAAAAAATATTATCACAGATTCTAACACTGTATAAAAATAGCCACAGGTCACATAACACTGCTATAGCATCAAGAAATCACTTGGCGACAAGTAATATAATATTAGAACACTTTAACAACTTAGGAATGCATAGCACACTCAGGACTTAAGCTCTCTCACGTTCAAATGGTCAGAATCTATTGCCGGACAAAAAGGACGGCCTGGTCGTAATGGACCGCTTGATCAAGGTGGACTGCCTCGTGTCGCCTGTGGGCGATCTAGTTAAAGACTTAGGCGACAGGGGAGATTAGCCTCAACTCATGTGGCCATTGGTTGGGGTGGTCATCTGATCTGAATCAATCAATCAGATCTTGATGGAAAATTTCTACGTCTTAGACACTCTTAGTAAGACAGTGGAAAATACCCGGTAGTTGCACCATCAATCCATATATGGTATTAACACAATGTCAAAATAAAACATTACTGGACCTAAGTAGGTCACATCCCCTCCCTTTTTGGAAGTGACAGATAGGTTCCACAAAAACATACATAAGGAACCAATCTGGCAATGAAAATAAAAAAAATGTTTTACAAATGTAGCCAATCAAAACCTTAATACCAGATGAGAATATCCCTGAACATAAAAGGGAAGTAACTCAAACTTTTACAATTCGTGAAAGGGGAGTAACCCTTCAAAAAATAATTATACATCAAAATCCCTCAGAAAGGGGTATTACAATATTTCCATGTGGATATCAAAAGTGGTAAACCCGCCAGGGTAAGACCTTTATTTCAATGACTAGCTACAATATCAACTGAGTCATGTGAGACATAATATCATAAAAGATTACATATAATCAAAAACCACCTTTAATTAAGGTTTACCTACAAATAAACAAAATATTCAACATGATTGTCATTTTGAAAAAATTCAAAACTCATACCACTCACATTCATGTGAGTGTCACTTAAACAAAACTTGTGTATGGTCCTAATGAACCACAAAACATGTCACACGATCAATGGGTGTAATAAGATTTTACATCCTTGACAAACAATCAGCCACAACATTATCACTACCCTTAATGTGGGAAATTTCCAGATTAAAATTTTGGAAATATAAACACCATCTCAATATTCTTTGATTCTTCTGTCCTAACTTAGAGGTAAATTTCAGGGGATCATGGTCAGAAAACACTCTGACGGGATTGGTTGAAGAAGTGACATAGACTTCAAAATGTTGTAAGGACAGAACCAAAGCTAAAGCTTCTTTTTCAATAGTAGAGTAATTCTTTTGGTTCTCATTTAACTTCCTGGAAAAAAAAGCAATGGGATGGTCAATCCCCATGTTGTCTTCTTGGAATAGGACTGAGCCAATGGCTAAGTTGCTAGCATCAATGGCAAGTTTAAAGGGCTTGCTGAAATCTGGGGCAGCCATAACAGGAGCATTGGATAAAAATGACTTAATGGTTAAAAAAGCTTCATGACATTTATTGGACCATTCAAACTCAACACCCTTTTTCAATAATGCAGTAAGAGGTTCAGCAACAGCTGAAAAGTTTTGACAGAACCGCCTATAGTAACCAGCCATCCCAAGGAACTTTTTGATTTCTTTACAATTTTTGGGAGGAGGCAACCTTACAATAGCATCTACTTTAGCTTCAATGGGCCTAACTTGGTTCGTTCCCACTTGATAACCCAAATAGGTAATTGAACCTTTACAGAAATCACTTTTATGCAGGTTTACAGTAAAATTAACTTCAGACAATTTTCTAAAAAGGTTAGTCAACTGAACAATATGTTCTTCAAAAGTATTAGAAAATACAACTATATCATCTATGTATGCCTCACATTGGTCTATGTCAGCAATGAAAGAGTTAATGACCCGCTGGAAAGTTTGACCAGCATTTCGCATACCAAAGGGCATACGTTTGTATCTATAAAAACCATTAGGGGTTACAAAAGCAGATATTTCTTTTGCACGGTCAGATAATGGGATTTGCCAGTATCCTGATAGTAAATCAATTTTGGAAATTATCTTAGCTTGGCCAACTTTATCAATAACGTCTTCTATTCGAGGTAAAGGATAGGAATCAGCTTTGGTGAGCGCATTTACCTTCCTAAAGTCGGTCACAAACCTGAAAGATCCACCGTCTTTCGGGACTAAGAGACATGGGGAACTCCAGTTGCTGAAACTGGGTTCAATTATATCATTCTTGAGCATATAATCAATTTCATCTTTTATCAAAGCAGCTTTTTCCGGATTAACTCTATAGGGGTGTTGTTTGATGGGTTTTGCGTCACCTACGTCTACATCATGAGGTGGTACCTTCGCTTCTTTGGGGACATCCCCAAAAATAGAGGGAAATGTCTCAAATAACTGAGACAATCTATGGCTTTCCTCTGTGGACAAATGCATAAGGTGGTCATTTAAATTATCTAAAAAGGAAGAATTTACCAATTTTGGGGGTTTCAATTTATCATGTATCACATCATCAGAAACATTTGAACATACAGGTAAAGTAATTTTAGCTGTGGAATGAAAATTGTTACAATTATCAAAATACTTTTTCAGTGAGTTAACATGATACACTGTCTGTTTCTTTCTTCTGCACAGTAAAGGGTCCACAATATCTTAAGGATAACGCATTGTTCAGATTAGGCACTAGCACAAGAACTTTCTCGCCTGGATTGAATGTTCGTTTACGAGAACTCTTATCATACAGTCCTTTCATTCTCACTTGGGCCTTTCTTAAGTTCTTGTGAGCCATTTCGCACACGGCTTTCAGTCGAACGTGAAAATCGTCAAAGTTTTCCACTGGATGATCACTGGTACCTGTCCAACGTTCGTGGATCAGCTTCAGGGGACCACGGACAGAATGTCCAAACACAAGTTGAAAAGGAGAGTAACCTAAAGCTTCTTGGACACAGTCCCTCGCGGCGAAAATAATCCAAGGAACAGTCTCATCCCATTGGGTGTTACTTTTAGCGAATGTTCTTAGCATGGTTTTGAGGGTTTGGTGGAACCTCTCAAGTACGCCTTGAGACTGAGGTTGGTAGGCTGAACTGGTGATGTGGGTAACGCCTAGCTTGGCTAGCGCTTCCTGAAAATGGTGACTGGTGAAGTTGCTGCCTTGATCTGTTTGCACGATTCTAGGTAATCCAAAGGTAGTGAAGAACCGGGTCATGGCTCTGACTACAGTCTTTGCCTTAATGTTCCGTAAGGGAAACGCCTCGGGAAAACGGGTACTTGAACACATAAAGGTAAGTAGGTACTCGTTGCCCGCCTTGGTTTTAGGCAAGGGACCTACACAGTCCATGACGATCTTAGAAAAGGGTTCTTCTAATACAGGAATCGGACTCAAAGGGGCCTTAGGAATATTCTGGTTTGGCTTTCCGGCCAACTGACAGTTCGTGCAACTTTTGCAGTAACGCGACACATCATTTCTCATTTTGGGCCAAAAGAACAGTTCTTTGATCTTCGCCACTGTTTTAGTGACTCCTGGGTGCGCTGACATTGGATGGTCATGTGCCAGTTTCAGTATTTCATGCCGATAAGGTGGAGGGACCCACAGCTGGTTTTTACCCAACCATGGTTCGGCTGGTGCGGCATCCACTGGTACAGAGCGACGAAAGAAGAGGCCGTTTTCGGAGAAATATTCCCCATCGTCAGATGATAGAGATTTTTCGACCGTTGCTTTGAGTTCCGCGTCGACTTGTTGAGCTTTAATGATGTCTTCCTGAGATATCCTCAGGGGTAAGCCCAGGCTTGTGTTTTCTGGAAGCATAGACTCCAGTTTGGGAGTCGAATTTCTTGACGATGATTGTAGGTGTGGTTCAGACGTTGTGTCAGCCAATTGTTTGGTCTGGCTTCTTGTCACCACACATGCAGGATACAGTTCATTATCATTATCTGGAACTGTTGACAAAGGGTTTGGAACCGTACAGGGGTATACTTTGCTTCCCGCAAGGTCATTCCCTAGAAGTAGGTGTACTCCTGGGACAGGAATACTATCTATCACACCTAAAATGACCTCGCCTTCGACGAGATGATGTTTCAGGGCAAACTTGTGTAGAGGGACGACAGTAGATTTTGTCCCCACTCCCTGGATAATGGAAACGTTTCCGGTGTTCGTCTCTGGTGTAATGTCCATTGAACTTTTCAAAAGAAGTGACTGTGACGCTCCTGTGTCTCTTAGGACGGTGATATTCCGCTGAGACAACGGATCACCTGGTTTGCTAATGGTAGCTTCTGTAATGAAAGATGAAAAGTCAACCTTTCTCGATCCCTCGAGATCAGTAGACTCGGAAGAAACTGGATGGTGGCGTGAACAATCAAAATGTGACTGCACATAATGTGTGGAGATTTGACTGCCTTCTTGCGGACACTTAGGGTTAGCGTCCCTTGGAATTCTAGAGTTCATATTTGAACCGGTTGCTTGAGGGGATAGAGCATAGTGCGCAGAAGTACGCACCGCTTCTCTGTTAAATTGAAGACGTTTGTAACAGTCCTTGACATGGTGACCAGGTCTTTTGCAGAACTGGCATACTGCTCGACGATTGAGAGTTGATCTTGGTTTCTCTCTGGACTGTGATGCCCTCAAATGTTGGCCAACAGGAGGATTGCTGCCAAAAAGGGGAAGCACGGGGTTGAGGCGGTTTCCTGACACTGGTGGTTTCTTATGCACCAACATATATGTGTCAGCCGACTCAGCAGCCTTCTGGATGTCAATTATCTTGTTATCCAGTATGTGTAGTCGTATGTCTTCAGGCAGGGACTTTAGGAATTCTTCCCTTATGATAAGTGACCTGTGTTTCTCAAACTCAGAAACTTCCTCAGAGTGTAGCCACCTTGAGAAAATTTTCTCTTTTTCAAAGAGAAATTCCACATATGATTGAGTGGGTAACTTGCGGAGTGCTCGGAATTTCATCCGATAGGCCTCGGGCGTCAGTTCGTAGGCCTTCAAAATGGCAGTCTTGACCAAACTATAGTTATTTTGAACGTCGTGAGAGAGTGCCTGGTATGTTTTTGCAGCTTTCCCTGTAAGGACCGTGCTCAATAAAGCAGTAATGGAAGTTTCGGGCCATTCACATGTCTTCGCTAAACTCTCAAATGAGTTAAAGAAAACGACCAAATCTGTTTCATCAAATTTAGGAACTAATTTCCCAAATTTGGCAATCACTTGCCCCACCGACAACTTTTTTGGATCTACCAGAGAAGTGACATCACTAACTTGACCAAACTCTAATTCCAACCTCCTCTTATCTAAAGCAATTTTAGCCTCTAACTCCTGTTTCTCTAAAGCCCTTTTAGTTTCTAACTCCTTTTCTTTTAAAGCCTTCTCTAAAGCAATTTTAGCTTCTAATTCTACCTTCTCTAGAGGTTTCTCCTCACGGAGTAACACACCAGCCAACAAACTTTCATCAAATACACCTTCATTAATAAAATGAACAACAATTTTATCTCTCAACACCTCTGATTTCTGCGTAACAGAATAATCCAATTTCAATTCCTTAACAACACTAATCAAAACTTTTCTACTCAACTTCTCGACCTCCTCAACAGTGGGATTAGCCAAAAAAGATTCCATAACACTAACTTCAAAATCACAACAAGCCTAGATTCTCTAAATTAACACGGAGCGTTGGGCCGTGTACTTGACCTCTTCAACCTAGGACGTGACACGTCTAGCTTTTGACCTAGATACCTCTAACCTTGCGCGCGTTGTAATAACACGGCGCCACTGGATAGGAAAACAACTAAATCAAACTAAACTTAGTGTTTAACTGATATAACCAACAACTGGAACGACAGATTAAATCTCGGCGAGCCCCCACTTTGTAACGGACACCTATCTACCAGCCAGATAGAAGGTGAACGTCCCCGGATTCTTTTTTTGGGGTTGAATGCAAATGACTTACAGCCTAAATGAATGAACACTAACTCAACAACACACTAGGGCTCGATTCGATGTCTAGGGAAAACTAGTGATACTATTGAAGTTAACAACTCATCCAATCTGCATACAATCATTAATAAGCGAACACAATTGTGGCAGAACACTAGGTTAAACGAGATAAAATATTTAATTTAGAAAATAACAAAACCCAACTTACAAAGCGTAAGAAAAAATATTATCACAGATTCTAACACTGTATAAAAATAGCCACAGGTCACATAACACTGCTATAGCATCAAGAAATCACTTGGCGACAAGTAATATAATATTAGAACACTTTAACAACTTAGGAATGCATAGCACACTCAGGACTTAAGCTCTCTCACGTTCAAATGGTCAGAATCTATTGCCGGACAAAATGGACGGCCTGGTCGTAATGGACCGCTTGATCAAGGTGGACTGCCTCGTGTCGCCTGTGGGCGATCTAGTTAAAGACTTAGGCGACAGGGGAGATTAGCCTCAACTCATGTGGCCATTGGTTGGGGTGGTCATCTGATCTGAATCAATCAATCAGATCTTGATGGAAAATTTCTACGTCTTAGACACTCTTAGTAAGACAGTGGAAAATACCCGGTAGTTGCACCATCAATCCATATATGGTATTAACACAATGTCAAAATAAAACATTACTGGACCTAAGTAGGTCACACTAGAACTAGATAAATGGCCCGCTGAGGGAGAAAAACAACGGGTGCTAGGTTGATAGTGTTGTCTTTTTCTTCAAACCAAAATGAAAAACCAAAAAACACCGCCTCAATATCAAATTTAACCGGAAACGAAAAATGTCATTCAAAACGGATTTTTAGCCAGAATCGGCATTTAACCGGATCCGGAATTTCAACTTGAAATAAAAAAAGTAATCACTCTAACCTTAATCCTAATACTAACGCTTATGATATATACTACTTTTCCGGTATTTTTAGCGCAATTTCCATACGGACAATTGCGATTATTAACTCGTCAAGGATGGATGTGTGTCCGATGTGTGTCCGATGTGTGTCCGCAGCTTTAAGTCGTATCTCATCCTCAACGAAGCAGTATCGAGGACTAGTTCCAAAGCAAATATGTTAAGCAAGTTCCGAGGATGATTGTGGGCCAAAAAAATTCCCGGAATTCCTTCCTGAATTTCCCGGAAAAGCCAAAAAACCTCAAAAAATGCAGTTTTTGCCCATATCTCGGCAACCAGACCACTTAGCGACTTGAAACACTTACCAATCGATTCCTGCCATAATTTAGAACAATATTGCCCAAGAAAGTTTTCAAAAATATCCTTTCGTTTGGTCACAATTTTTTTTTTAAATTACATAAACACCTACAAACCGATCGTTCTCCTAGCTTGAACGCACCCCAGCATTATACGTCTTGTGTTTTGTCCCCGTGTGTGCTTTACGCTACGACAGAGCTATTTTTAGATATTATAAGGAAATTGCGCTTAAATTGTCACTAGATTTTTTACTAACTTGTTTATATCTACATTCACTTCTAAAACTATACAATTAAATTAGGCGTTTGATTTTTTTTTCTCTATTATCAATGACGTAATTATTTGTGTGTATCGTTTTAAGCATTTGATGCTTAATTCTATTTTTATATTCAACAATCAATGACGCCATTCTATTTTGTGTATAAACGCTAAATGTAGATATTACCACAATACTTTGCTAACCTTGATCTACACCACACGTAGTTACTGCACATTCATACAAAATATAGTCGTTGTCATCAAACTTGACAAAAGTCGCATTCAGAGTTACTTTCAGGTATCTTTTCTGGAATGGGAGGGGGGACGAAGAACACTGGAAAAGGTACATATTTTCTATATTAATTCTATTTCGTTGGGGTGTGTACTTCTCTGGCTTAAGAACTGTAAATATTTCGTTTTGTTTTGAAAATTTCCTAAATATTACATTTGACGTCACTGTCCTTCACTGTTCAACATTTATATTTTCTTATGGTTTTCTCTAGAACGTTCCGGACAGACAGGCAGAAAGACAGACAGAAAAGCGAAACTATTGTACTTTATAGGGATGTTAAATAAATACTAAATAGGTAAATACGCAGCGCAAAATATTTAAAGTATAAAGACCTAATAATGGCGGAAATGAAATCTCCAATAGGGTCTATATAAATATTTGAAAAATTGAACACACTTTAAACTTTCTCTAAATTGAGCCAGTAAGTACTCACAAACCTTTCAGATTTCCAGTGTAATATAAATAAACCCTATCCGTTCAGCCAGGTATGTTACACATTATGCGCAGCTGGCAACTAAGCAAAAATAGGCTACATTAGCATTCGACCCCTAATGTACGGATACGTAAAAATTAAATACAGAGAGGGATTTTCCTAGAAAATGTAACATTGTAACATCCTTATAAGGGCTTATATATATATATATATATATATATATATATATATATATATATATATATATATATATATATATATATACATACATATATATATATATATATATATATATATATATATATATATATATATATATATATATATATATATATATATATGAACATTTGTTGTTTTTCATTTCTTTATGATATGAAAGTCTTTATTAAACTAATGTTATTTCTATTGGGTTTTTTCTTAGCTAGTTACTATTCAAAATCTGCCTGAGGCAAATACTCACACCACAACCCATGGAATTTAGCAAGGAGAAGCGTCAAGAAATATAAAAGTTTTAAAACATAAGCAAATTATGAAAATTTCAAAGCACATTTAATAAGTGATGGAGTATTAAAATATAAATGTATCAACGCTATAAAATGTGTGTAGTGTTATTTAAACCTACCATGTATTCTTGACTGAAAAATGTACACCAGTGAATACTCAAGGTCTTTGTGTACATTCAAACTTTTTTCTTGTGTGTCCTCAAGCTGCCGCCATTAGGTGACAAACACCGATTTTCCCGATAAACATAATTTTCTAAGAAATGAAGGCTTGTTTTTATCTTCACGAAGGTGTGTTGAAAGATTGTAATAATGTAGAGGATATCAATTTATATTGAATCTAAAGAGTTGAAAATGGGATGCTCTTTATGAAAAAAAAAATTAGTAAATAAAAATAATACGGCGCCCATTTTTTAATTGATTACTGCTTAAAATGTAATATACAGATGAATTATAAATCACGTAGGCTCTATGTTTGTAACTTTGTGGACACAAACACATATAATAGTAAACAAGTTTTTGTGCACACACAATATATATACATATATATATATATATATATATATATATATATATATATATATATATATATATATATATATATATATATATATATATATATATATATATATATATATATATATATATACATATATATATTTATACGTTTTTGTGCACACACTATATATATATATATATATATATATATATATATATATATATATATATGTATATATATATATATATAAATATATATATATACATATATATATATCATACATAAATATCATACATAAATATCATACATATATACATATACATATTTACATATACATATGTACATATATTCATTTTATATTATTTATTAACAAACAAATATGTATGTATAAATTAATAAATGCTACACTCTCTACCCATTCGAACGGAGAATAAAGACTACAGACGCCTGTTTGTGTTTCCTAGTAAACCCATTTTTATTGGAAATCGTATTACCAACGTTGGCTTGTGCTTGCTATGTGTGTGAAGTGAAGAGAGATATAAGGCGTCATCTATTTATGATGTTCACAATAATAATCATTAAAAAAGTTTTACAAAACCCACGTTTTCTGAATGAACTAAAAAGTAGAAAATAAATGCTATACATCACAATAATGCAAGCGATCACTCTACTATAAGCGATGAAAAACGTGGGGCGCCGAAGTAAAAGTTATATTACTATTGATTAGATAATACTATTGACTTTTATTAGGGAGCTTGTAGAGAGTCAACAGTATTAGAAACTGTAAGAAAATCACGGCGTCCCACGTTTTTGATCGCTTATAGTAGAGTGATCGCTTGCATTATTGTGATGTATAGCATTTATTTTCTACTTTTTAGTTCATTCAGAAAACGTGTTTTTTTTTTAAACTTTTTTAATGATTATTATTTTCTATTTTTTTAGTCTTTGTCTGTTTGTTTGCATTAAAATCTTGCTATCGATTTATCTTTTCACTTTTTTGGGGTAAACGAAGACAATTCGTAAAAAAACACGTTGTGTGAATACGTTACTGACTAGAACACATAGATTTGAACCCGTGTCGAGTGGAATAGCAATCGTGTGCCCAACCACTCGACCATATCGTCTCCCCCATTCTGGCCACCAGTTGTTACGGTTGTTTGTACACAAACACCGCGTGAACACTACTCAGTAAGCAAAGAGGGAGAGTACCGAACCTTGTTTTCATCAAATTACAGTTACTGGGTTATGTCCCCTTTTCCCCACGTTTTTACTACAATTATATAGCGGTCTAAAATGCTCAATAAAATGTTTCCATGGATCAATTTAGTAATAATAACAATTGAATATTCTATGGTCATCGGAAACAAAGCTTCCCTGAAAATTTCAGCGCGCTAGCTAACTGGGAAGTGCCCGAAATATCGATCGCAAGATTTGATTGGAGAACCAAACAAACAGACGCGAAAGCAAGTTAAAGAAAACGTGGGAAAAATCGACTGATGTGGGCGCGTTTGAAATGGGGAGGGGGGTTCGGGTCGATATGGACGTCCCATGTTGAATTTAACTTTAAGGTATTAACTCTAAGAAAATAAAATTAAAAAAAAACTGCTTATGTACGAATTAGATCGGCAGTTCTTGTGTTCAAGAAACACCAACTCAACGGATGAATAAACGTATCAGATGTGTATATTTCCCACCTAAGAAAAAAATAATTGAAACATAAGTTTTAGAAGCCAAGAGCTTCACGGGGGATGGCGGGGAGTAGGCGTCGGGGCAGGCAGACTTAATAGAGTCCTTGCATATGACGTCACGTCCGTTCTTCGTTTTTTTTAAAACATCCGCCATCGCGGTGTACAGGTCCGTATTCAAAATGGCGATCTGTGCTGTGGAAGGTTGATACTCGAAGTGGCAGATCTAAAGGGATTCCTTTATTTCGACTGCCAATGGTTAAATTAAATAGGCCTATTTATCGAAGTGGTTTTAGTGAAGCAGAGGCAAATAAAGTTAGGGACAGTAAACAATAAACTTCATTTCAATTAACAAAGCAACTGTTAATAAAACAAATATGCTCGGACTTCATAAATATTAATAGCAATTGACCAAATTCAAAAGTAATAATAAAATTTAAGTGGAATATTTATTTAATATTTAGATCTAGAATTCAGCTCTAAATATAATCATGTTGTAAACGAAACTAAATCTAGATATAGGGTGACTGGCTACGCTAGGTAGACATAGAATCTAGAATCTACTTATTTAATTAAATTTAATGAGCCTACAAAATTAATAAAATTTAATTAGGCCTGCAAAATGTTGACCTATATTCGATTCATAATACACCGATAATTAACAAATAAAAAATAGGCCTAATAATAAAAAAAGATCTAGAATCTAGCTGTAGATTCTAATCATTTTATTTATCAAACGAAATTATCAGAAATTGAAATAGATTGTATGACTGGACTTAGATCTAGAATCTGCTACTTAAGTTAAATTTTAAAAGTAATTGATATTTTTGTTGTAGAAGGCTTTAATAAATTGCTTAGGACTACCTACTATGTGTTTAATTACAGTACTATGTATCTGATACTGGACTGAGTTTAGATAAATTTAGGAGCAGATCAGTGGTACTAGTTTCACCTTTGTTTCCCTGCTGGGCCCTGAGGGTAATAAATTAAATAAGAAATGTTATCTCTGGTTGGCTGAAATCTAAGAGCAGCAATCCGTGTTACCTAAAAAGAGATCACGTTTTATGATGGGTTAGAAACGGTTGGGGGCTGGGTGTAAAGTAGCATGGCGGTAAGAAATTTTGAGGGGAGGGAAGTGGTACTGATTCCTCTTTGGTCTCCACCCTGCTCGACCATGGTCGTAAATTACATAACATACCATCCCTACTGCGCTGAGAACCAGTGGCGGAACTAGAAAAAAAAAGGGCCACCCCGCAAAAAAATGTTTGAGCCCCCATATATATAAATATATTATTAATGTTAAATACATTTCCATTTTATACTATGTCCTTCTTTAGTATATATTTTAAGAAAAATAATTAAGAAAAGTAATTGCTTTTTAATTATATAGTACAAATCTATTAAAAGGAGCTTATGACACCCCTACTTGACTATTTAAAAAAAGGGAAATAAGTCATGGAAGTGGTTTAAACGTTTGCCTATCTTTCACAATGGTTTAAACTTATAAACAAAGGGGAAAAGTGTAATTATACAAGAGCCTGGGATATAGAATAAGGATAATCCAACCGCAGCTACAGTATTCTTTTAACTAAACAACCACCAAGTCAAAAATGAAGGAAAATTAAGTTTTTTAACTATTAAAAAAATTTGATTATGGTCGGATGTGGGCCCCTAAACTGCGTCCCCCCCCCCTCCCCCGAATTGCGGGGTCTGGTGGCACTGTAGTTCCGCCCCTGCTGAGAACAGTAATCCATGTTACCTATAAAGATGTTTTATGGTGGGCTAGAAACAGGTGGGGGCTGAGTAGGTTAGACATTATAAGGGGGAAGCTTCGGTATATTGTGTCGGATCACTTCCCTGCTAGACCATGAGGGTCATAAATTAAATAACGTGCTGAGATTAGCAGTGTTTACCTCAGAAATAGATAAGGAGTTTTATTGGGGGGTTTTAAGGGGTTAAGTGGTCTCACGTTTGTTACTGTGGCGTAGATCTACCAGATCTATTGCTACTAAATCTTGTACTTAAATGGAGAATCTAGAATTTATACTAACTAGATCTAGATTTAAATCTATATTACTGCATTTTATTTTAGGTCGGGTGTCACCGGATGCGTAAACGTATGGTGTAGTGCATTGAAATGCATTTAAGTTTAACTAGTTACGTTTCCAAATACACATCTGCCTGAGGCAAACACTAGCACTACAATCCAAGGAGAAGCTGATATAAGCAAGGGCGCTCGAAGGTCGGCGTGTAACCCGTTGCGGTTAAACTAGAGGTGTCACCCCACCCCTTCCAAGAATTTAGTATTTTCAGTTAGGTGTCACCACTCTTGCGTATTATTGTATTATATTAACTGGGTGAATGTTTGGAATATGCGGTATGACATATTTATATGGTCTCACCAAGCGTGTGGCTAATATAAAACATAAGCAAATTATGAAAATTTCGAAGTTCATTTAATAAGTGATGGAGTATTAAAAATGTAAATATATCAACGTTATAAAATGTGTAGAGTTATTTAAACCTACCATGTATCCTTGACTGAAAAATGTACACCAGTGGACTCAAGGTCTTTGTGTACATTCAAACTTTTTTCTTGTGTGTCCTCAAGCTGCCGTCATCAGGCGACAAACTTCGATTTTCCCGAAAATACTTTTTTCTAAGAAATGAAGGTTTGTAGGTCAATATTATTATCTTCACGAAGGTGTGTTGAAAGATGGTAATAATGGAGAGGAAATCAATTTATATTGAATTTAAAGAGTTGAGAATGGGATGCTCTTTATGAAAAAAAAATTAGTAAATAAAAATAAAACAGTGCCCTGCCCATTTTATTTGATTAATTACTGCTGAAAATGTAATATATTGATGAATTATAAATCACGTAGCTATATGTTTGTAACTTTGTGGACACACACACATATATATAATTTTAAACAAGTCTCGCTTTTTGTGACGATGTGTGACGGAGGGGAGGTAAAAATAGTGACGTCAACCCCCCCCCCCCAGACTTTCGATTTGCGCCCCCTTCAAACTTTCAATTTGTTTTTTAAAACCCATTTTGGCGCCCGGGGACATATGTTCCCCCCCTCCTCCTCGCTACGCCTCTGGAGAATAAAGACTACAGACGACTGTGTTTCTTAGTAAACCCATTTTATTGGAAATCGTATAGATCGTTTTAAAAATCTAATCTGTGCCCCAAAGGTAGAGTGCGGGGGTGGGGGGGGGCGCACTGGGTGACCCATCTAAGGGGTGACACCAAGGCAAAATATAGCCAAATATATACAGAAAAAAACGATAATTCCAGTTCAATAATGAGTGAGTTAAATACTCTTTGAAAGCAAAGTTGATAAATCCCGACAAGGGTGGGGATGGGTGACATTTCTAAATCCAGTTGTATTTATAATCGACTATAGATAAAAGTTAGTTTTATTTGAGCACAGTTTACAGTTTAAAGCTACCACCCGGGGGAGGGGGGGGGGTGAGTTACATCAACTAAATGTTGCAAAATTTGCCTGAGGAAAACGGTTTGGTTGAGAATCATAATAATATACGTGTCCATGCCTGTGGTGGGGGGTGGCACATTTTATAATTAATAACTGCTAGAGTTGAGTATGTAGATTAATAAATTATATTAAATTAATAATTCTATTTGCACAAAATTGACGCCATTCAACAAAAAGTTAGGGAGGGGTGACACAAAATACACGGTCCACTGAAGTGGATTAGGGCGAAACCACATAGAAAATGTACAAATATACACACCCATCATTCGATTTAGCAAATTATTATACAACAACCCACAGGTGTGTATGTTACTCATTCTCTTATACATTAAAAAAAAGAGGACGAAGTTCAGTCAAAAGCTTAGCTTAAAAAAAATTAAATACATCCAGAAATAAACCGGGAGTGATCTCCCCTAAACTTTCTCGAATATTCTTATATAAAACCACAGGGGATGGGAACTCGGGCTATAGACATGATTTTTAATCCATTTTAAATACTTAAAGTTTTAAAAATAGAATAAAATCTCGTAGACAAAAGAATTGCACACCAAGTGAACGTCAAATAAAAAAGTGCATAATAGTGCGCAATATTATTAGTACTTTAAAAATTTACATTAGTTTTTTGAGAAATCGGAAGTAGCGTAAATTACTACTTTCGGTCAACGGAAATAACTCAAAATTTAACAAAAGGTAGAAAATTAGATCTTCTACTCACATGTTAAATTTCATTTATCTATCTGAAATAGTACTCAAGTTATAGGCTTTTGAAAAATTCAAAGTAGAAAAAGTACCACTTCCGGTTATCGGAAATCGCTCAAAAGTTTATACGGATTTACGATTTTGATAAAATACTTATATATGAAATGTCATCAACCTAGCTGTAACGGTACTCAAGTTATCGTGTTTACACACGGACAGACAGACAGACAGACACACAGACATACGGACAGAATTGCAAAGCCCAGTTTTTCAGACTGGATTACGTATAAAACCTCTTAATTTTGATAAATCTGGATTGATAATTTTTGCCCGATTAAAATAAGTCCTCTATACTTCGGATGTGATGAAGGACTGAGGTGTAATACGGTGAAAATTGTTAAAATTTCAAGTGATTTTTTAGCACGATTACAATACATTCTCTATACTTGGTATATACGAGAAAGTAAAAAAAGATATTTGAATACATATACACATGTGTATATGGAATATATATATATTTATTTCGGGGGGGGGGAGGTGACACCCGACCTTGTACGCAGAGGCGTAGCGGGGGGGGGGGGCATATGTCCCCGGGCGCCGACCCCGGGTATATGAGGCTCAATGGTTGGGGACAGCGACCCATCTAGGAGAGAAAATTCCAAAAACAAACAACTACTGCAGTGTAGTTGTTCTTGGTTGGATAAAGGCTGTGGGTGCAAATCCGAAAAGAAAAGCAGGCTGAAATCGGAGTCAACGGCGCATAACAAGTTGACACTCAAAGTTGACATCACATTTTTACAGATTTCGTTCAAATGCCAATAAAATATAGATATTTAAGAGATTACCTGTATTGAACCTATTATAGCGACTCTAATGTTTAGGCTTCGGCCTATATATACAAATTAAAATTCTAGATCTACATACGATAGAAAATTCAACTGAAAAGTTTGTTTTAGATAAAATATTTTAAAGATAGAAACAAATTGTTGTTTTATTTTCTATTCATAGAAATAGAAGCTACTATTTATACTATAGCATAATCTAGAACTAGAAGCAGAGTTTCTTCCAGGCATCTCTTCTGGGGGGGGTGGGGGGCGAACGAAATGAAATTTATATAATTTATATAGAAAATATATACTTTTAACAGTGTCCGCCCCGCCCCCCCCCCCCCCGAAGAAAGTCTACCGCCCCCCTGAAAATTTCAAGTGCCCCCCCCCCCTCCCCCGGAGCAAAAAGTCTGGAAGAAACACTGACTAGAAGCAATATAGAGCCAAATTATTTTTTTTTTAACTTGCATCAAATTATTTTTTTAATACTTGATTTGTTTTAGGCATTTATGTTGTTTTTACAAACGAAATGTCTTCCTTGCAACAGAACGCAGGGCTTCAAAATCTTATGCAGTATGGATGGAGTTAGTGTCTTTATTTATTAGTTTACAGTACTCTTACGCGTTATGTGCATTTTATTTTTAATGTTTATTAAATTTATGCACAGATTATTCCTTTACTCGATACGTTGAAAAATGTTCTTGCTGGTAAAGATCAGTGTTTCTTCCAGACTTTTTTCTCCGGGGGGCACTTGAAATTTTCGGGGGGGGGGGGGGGGGGGGCGGTAGACTTTCTTCGGGGGGGGGGGGGGGGGCAGACACTGTTAAAAGTAGATATTTTCTATATAAATTATATAAATTTCATTTCGTTCGGGGCGGGGGGGGGGGGGGGGGCGGTAAAAAAATTTCGGGGGGGGGGGGGGGGGGCTTCGCCCCCCGAAGAGATGCCTGGAAGAAACTCTGGTAAAGATCTTGAGGAACTTGAATATACAACTGAGTGTTTGAAAGAGATGAGTAAAAATAGAGAAGCTAGCCAAAAAATTATTACCAGTCAAGATTTAACTGACCGCTTGGTAATGCTGGATAACTCTGGAAACCGCAGTATTTCGGAAAATCAGCAGGAGTGTCAATTTGGGTCTAGAACCCTCTGCTTCCCCCATTGGTTCCAGTATGACAACTGTCTGGTGCGATTTTACACATAGCATTGATACTGCTCGTGTTTTTTTCTCTGCAGAGTTTTCAGTATCAGTATCGTGAATGTCATAAAACTGCAATTCTATGCACTAAAAATAATTTTAAGTAATATGTATATATTAACGTTAGACAAATACAAACACACACATATATAAATATATATATAGTTATATATATGTATGTTATGTTATATATATATTTTCTATTACATATGTAATAAATTATATATGTATAGATATATTTTGTTGTCAGGAAGTATGTAAACATGAGGCAATAATTCTTCGAAAAGCTAAACAAAGGCGGATCATTCAATTTTACGGATTTGAAAAAAAGAAAGATGAATTTTTAATTTTCTTGGAGTATCTCAAACGTGTAATAGACTTATTTCTGTTGTTTATATATATAAATATATATTGTATAGTGCTTAGATTGTTTAGATATAATTAAGACATCAGTAATTATATCAGAATAAGTTGTAGGTGGTACTTTTTTTTTTGTTTTTTTTTTTTATCATTTGGAAAAAGTAGGTAGGCCAATTGCTTTTTTTAATGTTTAGTGGCTAAAAAACAATCTTGTTCTTATAATATTTACAGTGAGTTGTTTTAAATGAACTTTTAACAGGGAACTCTCGCATCTTTTGTCTCTTTGAAAGGAAATTTAGATGAGAAGATGACTCGTCATTTTACTATTCAAATTTTAGAAGGTGTCAATTACTTGCATCAAAAAGACATTTGCCATAGGGATATTAAAGGTAGATATAATTAATAACATGCATTATCTGGTGATTTATAAATGGGACTAACAATTATATGATTTTACGAGTGACCAAATGCTACTAAACTTTTAAATACTGACAGCAATTTAATTATAATCTTTCAATCAATATGTCAGGTAACAGCATCTTGATGGAAGATGACATGAATATTAAGTTAACAGATTTTGGAATTGCTGAATTTATTAATGGCAATGGAATGGTAACAGAGAAAGGAACAGTGCGTTATATGGCTCCAGAAGTGATGTATACGGAAGGCGGCAAGATTATAAAATACACTAGCAGGGCAGATATGGTATGAATGGGTTTTTATTGCATTTCTAGTGTGTAATTAGGAATTTCAATCTAAAAACTGGTTTTTAATTTTATCTTTCCTGTGGCATGATGATGTAGGCAACTTTTCAATTTATAATAATTTCTATTGTAAATACTGCTCCTTTCTCATTAATAACAGAAGCTTCATCATTGATGAAATTAAACATTGGTAATGCTCTTCACACAAAAAAAGTTCATTAGCACAGTAGGGATTAGCTTTATGGTTCACCATTCTCTCCTCTATTTTACTGTTTTAAAATTTTGTGTTTCAGCTGTGTGTGATTCCATGAATGTCATGTTTATTCAAGGGAGACCAGTGATAAATTCCAATTGTTTTATATTTATCTAAAGGAGTGTCGGCTGCACTGTGATGGAAATGTTGACAGGAAAACCACCCAACTCGTCACTTCCGACACCAAATGTTGTCTTCAGAACTGTTATGGGAGAGCCACCTCATTACCAGCTGTCTCCAGCATCATCAGTTAACTTACTGGAGTTTTTAGACAAGATTTTACACCTCCAGCATCATCAGTTAACTTACTGGAGTTTTTAGACAAGATTTTACACCTCCAGCAACATCAGTTAACTTACTGGAGTTTTTAGACAAGATTTTACACCACCAGCATCATCAGTTAACTTACTGGAGTTTTTAGACAAGATTTTACACCTCCAGCATCATCAGTTATCTTACTGGAGTTTTTAGACAAGATTTTACACCACCAGCATCATCAGTTAACTTACTGGAGTTTTTAGACAAGATTTTACACCTCCAGCATCATCAGTTAACTTACTGGAGTTTTTAGACAAGATTTTACACTTCCAGCATCATCAGTTAACTTACTGGAGTTTTTAGACAAGATTTTACACCACCAGCATCATCAGTTAACTTACTGGAGTTTTTAGACAAGATTTTACACCACCAGCATCATCAGTTAACTTACTGGAGTTTTTAGACAAGATTTTACACCACCAGCATCATCAGTTAACTTACTGGAGTTTTTAGACAAGATTTTACACCACCAGCATCATCAGTTAACTTACTGGAGTTTTTAGACAAGATTTTACACCACCAGCATCATCAGTTAACTTACTGGAGTTTTTAGACAAGATTTTACACCACCAGCATCATCATTTAACTTACTGGAGTTTTTAGACAAGATTTTACACCTCCAGCATCATCATTTAACTTACTGGAGTTTTTAGACAAGATTTTACACCACCAGCATCATCAGTTAACTTACTGGAGTTTTTAGACAAGATTTTACACCTCCAGCATCATCAGTTATCTTACTGGAGTTTTTAGACAAGATTTTACACCTCCAGCATCATCATTTAACTTACTGGAGTTTTTAGACAAGATTTTACACCACCAGCATCATCAGTTAACTTACTGGAGTTTTTAGACAAGATTTTACACCACCAGCATCATCAGTTAACTTACTGGAGTTTTTAGACAAGATTTTACACCTCCAGCATCATCATTTAACTTACTGGAGTTTTTAGACAAGATTTTACACCACCAGCATCATCAGTTAACTTACTGGAGTTTTTAGACAAGATTTTACACCACCAGCATCATCAGTTAACTTACTGGAGTTTTTAGACAAGATTTTACACCACCAGCATCATCAGTTAACTTACTGGAGTTTTTAGACAAGATTTTACACCACCAGCATCATCAGTTAACTTACTGGAGTTTTTAGACAAGATTTTACACCTCCAGCATCATCAGTTAACTTACTGGAGTTTTTAGACAAGATTTTACACCACCAGCATCATCAGTTATCTTACTGGAGTTTTTAGACAAGATTTTACACCTCCAGCATCATCATTTAACTTACTGGAGTTTTTAGACAAGATTTTACACCACCAGCATCATCAGTTAACTTACTGGAGTTTTTAGACAAGATTTTACACCACCAGCATCATCAGTTAACTTACTGGAGTTTTTAGACAAGATTTTACACCTCCAGCATCATCATTTAACTTACTGGAGTTTTTAGACAAGATTTTACACCACCAGCATCATCAGTTAACTTACTGGAGTTTTTAGACAAGATTTTTACACCGGCATGCGAATCAGAGACCATCAGTTGATTGGTTGTTGAAACATGATCCGTTTATTGTTGGAGAACACTTGACCAATGAAAATGAGTGAAGAATAATTTATTTATATTAACTGTTTTAATTTAGAACTAGAATTCCAGTTATCGAGCCTATTTAATAACTTTTGGAAAACTGTACCTGTTTACAAACTTGTTACTACTGTGTGAATTTTATATGTATTACTTATATTATTAATTATATTTGTAAATGTGTTATTTTCTTGGTTAAATTTTGTAAATAATGCACATTATATTGTAATTGTTAGCTTACATTTTGGTAGTCAGGTATATCTTTTACATAGATTATTTTAATTTTAAGGGTGAAGTTGCCAAGTTAACATTTAAGCAATATTTATTTTCTAATGCAGCTTGTGGCAACTGTTGTAATGCATGAAAGGAATTGTCTTCTGTTAACAGCTATACATTGACATTTCTATACATTGACAATCAGTACATTGTGCTTGGCAGATATTCTTTTGTAGTTCAAACATATCCAAGCTGGTTGAAACCAAATATTGTGGGGGTGGGGGAAGTAGCACTATACACTTTGTAATGAAACGTTTTTGTAGTCCTATTACTTAAATTGTGATCAATCAAATCAATTAACTGATTTTTCACTAAGGTGGTGTCATTCTAACCCCAATGTTTAAGTTTCTCAATGTAAAATTTGCAACATTTAAAATTTCTAGTTGACACCTCCACCAACCACAAGTAAGACTGCACTATTCGAAAAATAATTCCCTGGAATTCCAGGTCTAATGACTCAACAGTATGAGATGTATTTTGTTAACACTTATTTAAGTAACTATTATTTTTTATCAGTGTGTTGTTTTTTTTTAAATTTTATTACAAATCAGACTTTTTAAAATTATTTTTTATAATCATATATTATGAGTAATAAATAGCTTTTATTTCTATAAAGAATGAGTTGTGGAAGTTTTCCTTTTGTCTCATGTCCAATTTCAAGAGAAGCTGTGATGATTAGTTTCTCATTTGTTTGTCAAATGAGTTAATTTTTTTTTACATCTATAAAATTATTGGAAAAAGTTTTTTTGGAGTAAGTATCTATTATATAAAGCAGATGGCCTGCAGCTAGATAAAAGGGTTGTTAATAATTAGTGTAGTGTTTTGTAAAATATTTTAAATAATAAAACTAAAACTACTACTTTAAGCTGTGGTTTTTTTTTTTAAAATAGAGCCTTACTGTAATCTAATGTTAAAAAAGTGATGCATCACCAAGCTTAAAACCTGATAACAGTATAAGTTGGTCAATTATGCACCTTACTGTGTTTATTTTCTCATGCTTTGTTTAACCCAGAAAACAATAATTGATGTACTAAAGAACTATACTACGAATAAAAATATTGCAAACATATTCTTTTAACTTTTTATTTAATCAACTCAATAAGAAAGCACTTTAATTGTTACATCTTTCCTAAATGCTTGAAATACTGCTAATGACTGTTGGTTCCTGTTGATGTTAACTCCAAAACTGCAGGCATGGTAGATTTGTTGTAAGCTTTATGAAGAGGTGTAGAGAGAGGGCCCAGTTTTTTGTGACACTTTTACTTGACTTGGATGCTGCTGAAAAAAAACAAGTAAAAAGTATATTTATTTGTATAGACAGTTTTTTTAAGTGAGTGGCCGGAGTGTCCATTTTCTATAGGCGAATGGATTGTTTCGTTTCCTGTTGTAAACTGCTTGTGGTTTTTGTTAAGTGGTCCAGAATTATTGTGCCACTGTTTGGCTGTTTATGTCTGTCTACTGCTAGTCTGTGTATATTTTTGTTTATATTGTTAATATTTATATAAAAACCCTTCATTTCATATTGTAGCAATTTTGCTAGTAGTAAAATCCTAACTCAAACTAGATCTAGTCTAGAATCTTGTGGTTTTTGTTAAGTGGTCCAGAATTATTGTGCCACTGTTTGGCTGTTTATGTCTGTCTACTGCTAGTCTGTGTATATTTTTGTTTATATTGTTAATATTTATATAAAAACCCTTCATTTCATATTGTAGCAATTTTGCTAGTAGTAAAATCCTAACTCAAACTAGATCTAGTCTAGAATCTTTAGATATGTCTACATCCGTGATGGATTAGTGGGTCTACAGGTGGCCCAATACTTACTACTAAAAGAAATATACATGTATTTTTCTTCAAAGAACTATAGTGTCATAATATGTGATAGTGATAGTATTATTAACTCTGCATTATTAGTACCTAGATCTAGCAATAGTACATACACAAGAATCAAGTTACTTATATATACATATGTATAATTAATAGACAGTTTTAGTGGTGACAGTTTTTAATTTATATTTTAATAAAATGAACAAGGGCTCGGGCCGCAGAATTCTCTCTGAAAGGGAGCTGGCAGATTTCCTAGAACTAGAACTTCTAGAGGAGTGTGATGTTATTGAAGCAATATCAGATGATTTCTCTGATTCTTCTGAGCTTGAAGATGAAGTTGCAGTTCAGCAAGAACACATAGACAGTGGCACCGAGGAGAGTGAGGAATCTAATTCGGAGCCACAGGCTTCATCATCAACTCTACCGCCAATATATGGAAATGCTTTTACATCCGGCACCACTGCTAAAGTGACACACAAAAATGTTCTATGGAAAAAAGAAACAGCTCTTCACCAAGAAAGTTTGGACTTCAAAGGCTGCTCACTGCTTCCAGATTCAGTTACACAACTAAGACATCTTATGATTTTTTTAAGCATTTCATTGATGATGATTGTGTTAGCTTTATTTGTGAACAAACTAACCTTTACTGCACACAGAAGAATCCAAATAAATGTATGTTTTTTATGAAATGGGCATTAAACAGTTTATTTGGATTTTACAGTACACTTCTGTAATTTCATTACCTAGGACAAGGTGTTATTGGAGACCTGAATATTGGCATCAGTGAAAAAAGTAATTCTATGCCCATAAACAAGTTTGAAGGTATGCTACACTTCAATGACAATAATTTGATGCCGGATAAACGGCATCCTCAGCATGATAAATTATTCAAATTGAGACCAATCATAGACAAGCTGAATGACAAATTTTGTGCAGTGCCCAAGGAACCGCGTGTATGAACAGATATGTGCAACTAAAGCAAGGCACTATCTAAAACAATATCTGTTGTTAAAGCCCAATAAGTGGGGCTTCAAGCGCTTTGTTTTAGTTTTATGAGGCTTTGCCTATAGCTTTGAAATTTATTCAGGCCCTACAAATTATTTAACAAAAAGAAATGATGATGAGCCAGAATTAGGTGCCAGTGCAAATGTGTGTCTCTCTCAAGGGTTGTTGATAAATTCCAAAATGTTTAACTCTAATGTGATAATCACTATATGTCACTGCCACTGGTAGTTCATATGGCAAAACAAGGGATATATCGATTTTCTTTTTTGGACATAACTCAAACGCAAATGTGGTCTGACACACACCCTCACTACAATAAAGATGGATATTATAATTTGACACGAAAACAACAATACATAATCTTTCGACTTAGAACAGGCCATAACAGACTAAATCAATACATGCATAAAAAACTATAAAAATTGGGTGTGGCGAAATATGCCCTTGTGGCAAGGCCCCGGAAAATACGGAGCACGTCCTTCAGGAATGTTCTTTATTATAGCCAGGCGCAAGTCAGACACTGGCCCCTGCTCACCCCACTCAGGGAAAAATTATATGGGGCACCTGCTGATCTGGAGACCACAGTCCGGTTTATTCACGAAGTTGGACTTGTCTAAATCCTCCACCATATTCTCAATTACGAACGAAGAAGAAGAAGAATAGCACTGGTCACTTTATCTGAGCGATGTATGTGAAGTTATTTCCGTTTGAACGGCCGCGCCACATTGTGAATTTTTCATACTTGTGGATTTTGGCTTCTTTTATCTTACTATTTTAAGTCTTGGGAAAAAAGGCCTCCCGTCAATTGGAACAGTGCAGAAAAATTGCTTGAAAGGCTGCGTGTTCAGCACAGACTTAGAAATGAGAAAGAAAGGAAGGGGTACACACGAGGAGAAAACTGCCGTTGTAGAAGATGTAGAAATCAAGGCAGTAAAATGGTTTGACAACAGATGTGTAATATTGCAAGTATCTTTGCCAGTGCACAACCAACTTCAATTATTAAAAGATGGGACAGGAAATTGAAACAAAATGTTGTCATTGAATGCCCCAACATTATCAAGCTGTACAACAAGTTTATGGGTGGCATAGATGCCCTTGATGCACTCATTGCTTACTACAGAATACACATAAAATCTAAAAAGTACTACTACAGATTGTTTCCATTCTGTTGATATGGTAATTGTCAACAGTTGGCTATTATATAGACGGGACTGTGATTTATTGGGTATTGTTCTGCAAAAACAAAATGGTTTGCTTTCTTTCAGATCTTCCATTGAGCATGCGCTTTGCATGCAAGGCAAAGACATGTCAAAAAAGAAAAGGGGGAGGCCATCATTTGACCTTGAGAGGGAATTTGAAAAAAAGAAACAGAGGACCAGCAAAGCCTATTCCTCTTCAGGAGGTTTGTTCTGATAACATGAGGCACTGGCCAGTAGTTGATTCTTCAAGGCAACAATGCAAACTCCCAAACTGTAGAGGTCAAAGTGATTATTCATCGACCTGTATGTTAATTTGTTGCTTGTATTATGTCACATAAATTCAGTAACCATTTGATATAATAAACACAGCAAAAAACTTTTTTTGCTAACTTCTAAATATATTCAGGCATGAAGGGGTTAATCATATGATTTTAACTTAATTTGTTATGTGCAGATGCAACCATACAGCGGAGGGAGAAGGGTGCTTGAACTTAGCTTACAATCACAAGCTAAGAAGAATAATGTCACTTCATACAAGACAAGAGACCAGACTCTCTCAATTGATCAGCCTTCCACTATACCAGACCAGCCTCTCTCAAAAGACCATTTTGAGAGGAGGAGGGAGAAGGCTGCTTGAACTTAGCTTACAATCACAAGCTAAGAAGAATAATGTCACTTCATACAAGACAAGAGACCAGACTCTCTCAATTGATCAGCCTTCCACTATAACAGACCAGCCTCTCTCAAAAGACCATTTTGAGCTTTCAAGCGGCCAACCTGACAAGTCGGGGTACGACAATAATTTGTAGATTCTTAACATTTCTACATCAAGACTTATTCACATTCCTGAAGGTATAGATTTATCGTTTACATTAAATGATGATAGTATGCTACAAAGTGACCTGCCTTCTTTAAGTATCCCTCAGAAATATGCTCAGTCTATCATGAACAAGAAGGAATTTTTTTAAAAAAAAAACAGCAATAAAATTATCATTAGTTCTCTATTTACTTTTAACAAAATTAGCTGTCATTAAATATATAGTATTATTTAAATAGGCTGACCTATTTTATAAAATATTTTCTAAAACATACGAATTTTTTAAATTGCATATTTGTTTTTACTTAAGTGAGAACTGGGATTAAGAATGGTTTTTTACATGACCAGCACTGTGACAAAGGATGTAAAAAACATCTTTTAGGTTATAGCGGTGGTACCTTTATTGGATTGACCACTAAATATTTCCCTAGGAAATTTTTTTTTTTCGAGATGTTAGCAATGTATTTATAGCAGGAATATATTTATACAGTACACCATTTTTAAAAACTTACATTGTTTGCTTTTAACCATTTATTCTAGCTGGTATCCATGGCAAATTATTTCCTGTACAGTAGACATGGCATCTATTTGAATGGCCTCGTACACGGCTGCTAGCTTGTGATAAGGCTGATAGTCATTTATTTGAGGACTGAAAACAGGGCATGCAACTCAGTAAATCAGCAAAAGAATATTTTCTCATAAATATAACACACTAACCTCCCTAACATAATGGATGGGACAGCATGAGCAGATGGTAGACCATAGCCTACAGTTCAGTTTTATTCCACCCCTGCTCTGGTAGGTACCTAACATTGGTTAGGGAAGCTAAATGCAGCTGGGAATAGAGCTGATTAAACTATTCTATGCGGAGGCAGCAGGTGAAATCTACTTCATCTGTCTTTATCAAATGTCAAGTCCAATTCTATAGTTTGTTAACCATAGCTACAGCCCTGGGCTCCTTAGGGGCTCAACAGGATTAAGTCAACAAAGCAATGCATATTGTTATCTTCGTGTGTTTAGAAAACTACTTATTTGCAAATTGCTTCACTTCTGTTGGGAAGTGCTTTTTAACTAACAATATTTGAAATTGTAACCATCCAAAGTGGAATCACTAATACTAATAAGTTTTAACAGCAGCGTAAACTAATACACATATGTACGTGTGTATGAATTACCAACATCTGTGATCTTTCATAAGGCAACAACAGCTGAGCTCTTAATGCAGACTTTCAGCTCTTCCTGCTTCTCATTCTTGCCTGACTGAGTGGGCTTTTACTTTGGTGGAGCATGTCACCAAAAAGATCTAGTCCATGTATAAAAAGAAAATTAAGTCTTTGATTTTTAAAAAAAATTTAAATGTTGGCTCAGGAACTGCATTTATTTTTATAAAATAATGAGGACATGGAGTATAGCCGTTCATTCTAGAACAAATGCCATTCTTACCATTCTGACCAAGAAGTGTTAATTATTATTCAAGAAGATCCACAAGAATCTGACGATGAAAGGTTTACTGATGACCAAGAGATATAGAATAATTTATCTTCAAAATTTTACTGATAATGAAACTGTCCAAGAATCAAAGATGGCAGATGTTTTCTTAGTTTTAGATGCAGTATTTTGAAATAAAAATGTTTAAAGTTGTCAGATGTTACATGTTTATGAGTTGCTAATAGCAGTGTACACCTGAAAAGTAGCCTACAGAACAGGTGCATACAAGAGGGAACCTGTGATGATTATAAGAATATACCTTTTTGTCTGGCAAAGTGCCATGGCGAATAATTCAACACCGCCATCTTACAAAAACAGGAGCTCATCATTCATCTCGGAACATGTTGCCAAAATTGTCCCAGATGTTTATGAGCGACTGACCACAGATGCCTTATTGAGCAGATGCATGATAGGTTTATCCCAAAACCCAAACGAAAGTCTCCATGCATGCATCTGGGCACGTTGCCCTAAGCACATCTTTGTTGGAAAAAAACAGATTAGACATTGGCATTGGCAGTTGGTGAATTTAACCAGGGCAGCAAAAGCCTGCCTGCTTTCATGCACAGAATTGGCTGTACCTACAACAGTATTTCGCTGAAGAAAGGAGTAAGGAGGGATAAGAGATGAATTAGTGATGGTGAAAGAAAGTGTTCTCAAGAAAGAAAGGAGGAGGTCGCAGATTGCCCTTGCTACAGCCAAAGCCCAATAGGAACTCATTCAAGCTGAAGGACCATCCTATTCTGCTGGGGCTTTTTAATTTAATTAATTAATCTAGACTGTTAATCTAATAATTTTTTTTTTAATTTTACTTTAAACCTTTAAGGGCATTAGAAGAATTCTAAATTCTCCCAGGTTATGTAAAGAATCAAGAATAATTATGTCATGTTATGTCTCTGGAAAAAAACTTTATATTTGTTTACAGAGAATTGAGACCAATCATAGACAAGCTAAATGACAAATTTTCTGCAGTGCCCAAGGAACCGCATATGGCTGTGGATGAACAGATATTTTCTAAATCCTACTTCCTTGCTATGGCAGGATGAGAAATATGAGAAATAAGATGCTAACTCAAGTTTAGATTCAACAAATTGTTGCACAACTGAAGGCAAACAAACAGAAAATATTTTCTAGAGCAGTCAAAAAGAACTATGGTGGATTCAGGGTGCATCTTTAAGAACAGAATTCTTTAGCTGAATTCAGAAGAATCATTTAAAGAAAAGCTGTGAGACCTGGATATTCATTTATTGACAAGATTATTGGCAGTGATTATCTGGAAAGATTTCATGCCAAGCTCAAGTAATATAACAAACAAAAAGTAACAGAAAAAGTTTAAGAAAAAAGCAAGAGAAGCCTCCAATCCACTGTGTTAGGTCAGAAGAATTATAACAGATTACCTTTAAAGAAGATACAAGGCCTCATAAAAAAAAAACTGTTCAATGGAAAATAAAAAAAAGAACTAAATTGTGTGCCAAAACCGTAGATTTTCTAACCATACCTACATAATTTTAAAGGCGTTTCTAAAACAATGTATGTTGCAGAAAGTTTTTTTTTTATGGAAGGACCAATAAGTTAAAACATAGTGTCAAGATTTTTCACCTATTTTGTCACAAAGGATTTGTCAACTTAGATGTGGCCTGATGCTCACTACAAAAGATTGGAGCAGGGCTCTCAGAAAGACAGGATAAATGCAGAGATCATATGGGCATTAAAATGTGTGGATTCCCACTACTCACTTTTCCTCGCAATCAGAAGTGGCCATGTTTAAAAAAAATATCCCCTTCTTGTGATGTGAAAAATCTTGGAGAGACCAAGGCAATGTACCTGACATGCTTTGGTATTGCTGCATATTTTGCCTCACTTCTAGAAAAAAGAACCCATGACCAACCATTTGTTTTGCTTTTTGATAAATCCCTAAACAAGGAACTGCAGAAGAAACAGCTTGATGTACATGCTAGGTTGTGGGATGTAAACAAAGGTACCACTCGGTATATCTGGGACATTCCTGTTCCTTTGATGTTTTTGAAACATTTACAACTTAAGTTGAAGGGAAAGTTAGATTAAAAAATTTAGTACAGATTTCAATGGATGGCCCCAATGTCAATTGGGCAATCTTCAAGTGCTTGCAGGAGAAAGTTGTTAATGATTGTGGCAATAAATTAATTGACATTGGTTCATGTGGCTTGCACACCTGGCAAAACAGCTTTAGAGCAGCCATAGACTGCACAGGTTGGGGGTTGTCCATGACCCTAGCAGCATTACATTATTTGTTTAAAGATACACCAACTGGTAGGGAGGATTAAGAAAAAGTAACTGTTCATGTGTGGCTTTAGAGCAGCCATAGACAGCACAGGTTGGGGGGGGGGGGGGGTCATCCCAGACCCTAGCAGCATTACATTATTTGTTTAAAGATACGCCAGCTGGTAGGGAGGATTAGGAAAACTGTTCATGCGTGACTGACCAACTTGTGGTCTTTATCAGATATGAGGGCGGCATACAAGATGCTGGACCCTTTGCAAAAATGTGACCAAAATCATGTGATACTGCCTTTTACCCTATAGACAGCAGACGGCCGCTGTCTTTTTCTTAGAGTTGTATGCTGGCAAGGACTTCAATGAAACAACCAGGCGAGAACCAAAGAAAGCACACATTATTTTAAAATTCTGACAACTGAATGAAAGGAATAGTTTTGACATAATCAGCTGACTAAATAGATTAATGTCTGGAGAGGAGCTGAAGATGGTTACTGATCATATAGGCCACTCGCTAAACATACATTCTGACACATACAGGTTGCAGTCCTCAATATTAGGAAAGACTAAAGTTACAAGAGTGATGAAGTGCAGTGGGAAAATAATAAAATAATATTCTGCAGAGGTCTATTAACAAATACTCTGTCTTAGCAGACCATCAGAAATCCATGCAAGTAAGAATACTCTTGTCCCAGGAAACAAGATGAGGATATTGTTGCTTTCTAGGTCAGGAAATGTGTAGATTGCATGTCAAAGCTGATGTACCCGTAAAATTAACACTTGATTTTTAAGGCTGTTTATATGACGTACATGGCAATGCAACTTGTATATATAATTTTTTTTATATAACATTTTATATTACATGCCAATCTTCATAATTTATTTAAGCCTTTGGCATTTTGGGTATGAACAAAACAAATATAATTATTATATTTGACTGAATGAGTCTACATACTTGTTTCTCTACAGTAACAAATGACTCGCTAAAGTCATGCAAATTTTCTTACATTAGGAAAATAATAGATTGCATGCTTTCTTTTCAGTCCTCAAAAATGTTACAAATTCTGGTACATTTAATCATTATGACATACAACTTTTCTCTGACCACTTTGAAAACCATTTGTTTAACTGTACAAATATTTGAAAAATGGCCCTTCCTATTTACTGCAATCATGTTGGATATCAAGTGTGACTATGAAAAGATAGAAAATGACAATTGGATGCAGCAAACTAATTAGCCATTAAACAACAGCAGAAAATGTATCAGCTCAAAACAGCAGTGTATGACAGAGTGGTGATGAAACTGCAAACTTAGTTTAAAACCATATTAAAAGCCTTTGCTGACAAGGAAATCATTGCAAGGACAAACGGCAGACACGTGGACAGTGACGTTCTACAAGAAAAAAGAGAAATACCACACTACATCATGACTGAAGGAACAAAAGAAAAAAAGGAAAATCCTCCTAAACGTGAGTGGTAGACGGCAAGCTGGGCCAGGGCCAAGTTTAATTGGAATACTACAAGTCAGGAGCAATGACAAAACAAGACCTGGAAATCTAGTAAGTAATTTAGGACCATTAAATTCTGCACTTAGGAAATAAAGCCATGTAATCAAAGTTTTTTTCACCGGAGAAGCCAATATGCATGCCCCAGCCCTCATGGCTCAGGAAAAAGGAGTGTTGGCTCTCATCCAAGGTGTTGATGATGTTCAGAGTTGCAGGCCAGCCAGTATTGCTTTGGATGCCACTACAAAGGTTGAAAAACACCTGAACACTTTTTCTATCTCCATAGAACCCAGAAAAGTTATATATGCTTTCGAATTCAAGAGTTGGTGGTGGGAAAACAAGATTACTCTGGACACATCATTGCTTCATTACAGGCGTGAGTGTCAGTCTATGGTTATGTCATGCAGTTTACCACCAGTAAAAATGTATTTTTCAGGAAAAATGTAAAGCCAGCTTAAGTGACAGGGCCCCAGTCAAATCATGTGTAGTGGAGGCATTGCAGAACAAAAAGGAGATGCAATTTATCCAGCTGACTGGACAAGGTGGTAATTAAGGCCAAAGAGTGTCTCACCACTCTAGATAAGCAGCAGAATGTGGAAGCTTAATCTGGTAAGGGAAACTCTGTTGACACTATTGTTAATGTCTTCATATATCAGATACAGCAACAAAGGAGAGCCTGCTGCTTTCAAGTCATTTTTAAGAGAACACCAAGTACCAAAAGGAACATGTATGGGATATGGTGGGAATCTATGCTAATTCTCTTTCATGGCTCAGGAAAAAGGAGTGTTGTCTCTCATCCAGGTTGTTGATGATGTTAAGAGTTGCAGGTCAGCCAGTATAGCTTTTGATGACACTACAAAGGTTGAAAAACACCTGAACACTTTTTCTACCTCCATAGAACCCAGAAAAGTTATATATGCTTTTGAATTCAAGAGTTGGTGGTGGGAAAACAGAAGATTACTCTGGACACATCATTGCTTCATTACAGGAGTGAGTGTCAGTCTATGGTTATGTCATGCAGTTTACCACGAGTAAAATGTATTTTTCAGGAAAAATGTAAAGCCAGCTTAAGTACAGGGCCCCAGTCAAATCATGTGTAGTGGAGGCATTGCAGAACAAAAAGAAGATGCAATTTGTCCAGCTGAATCGCAATGTGTAACCCACTGGGCAAGGTGGTAATTAAGGCCAAAGAGTGTCTTACCACTCTAGATAAGCAGCAGAATGTGGAAGCTAAATCTGGTAAGGGAAACTCTGTTGACACTATTGTTAATGTCTTCATATATCAGATACAGCAACAAAGGAGAGCCTGCTGCTTTCAAGTCATTTTTAAGAGAACACCAAGTACCAAAAGAAACATTTATGGGATAAGGTGGGAATCTAATGCTAATTCTCTTACATATGACTAGAATGCAGACCTGAAGAAGTTTCTTGCAAAGTAAAGGTTTAAAATTAATTTAACATTTTAAAATATATTCAATTAATAAATGTTAAATAATTTATAGCAAGGAGATTATGGTCTGATAGAATTAGTTGATCAATTGCAATAGTACAGCTACAAGACAATTCGTGGAGCCAGATGGTGCGCATTTTCCAGCGCATGGCTAACATGGAGGATACTGAGTATCCAGAACGAGTGGATAAGCAAGATTTCAAACATTTTGAAACATTGTCTCTTTCACTACTAAAAGTATGTACAGTGGAAACAACAAAAGAGCCACAAGCCACTGTAACATCAGACGACCTTTTTAAGCTACCATATTTTAAAGCTAGATAAAGCAAGGGAAAAGAAAAAGCATCAAAACTCATTCCAACCTTGCCTAGCCTTGTGAGTGAGGAAGAATTCCGCAAAAAAGGTCCAACAAAAACTGGAAGAAAAGGAGTTGAAAGAAAAAAAGAAACTTGCCAATAAAATAACAATGGATTAGGCTATGCTGCTATGGATAAGTTTTGCAATGCCATGGCCATTGAAGGAATGACAGTCATCATACCATTGAAGGAATGACAGTCATCATTATCCTGAACAAAAAATTTCTCCAACGCCAGTCTTAACACAGCTATTGACCTGGTGTGCAAGTCTTATGGCATAGAGAGTAGACTGTTCTGGATATTGCAGTGAGCATCGATGGCTCATGGCATAAAAGAGGGCACACTTCATCTCATGGAGTAACAGCAGTTATTGAGGTATCTACTGGGCTTGAGGAGACAGTTCTGGATATTGCAGTTAGATTCGATGGCTCATGGCATAAAAGAGGGCACACTTCATCTCATGGAGTAACAGCAGTTATTCAGATAACGACTGGGCTTGTAATTGACTGACATAAGGAGCTCATACTGTCAGGAAAGTGGCATGTTACTCATACAATAAGTATATACCTTTATTCTTCTGTTAAACAACCTATAACAAAAATTTTGGTTTATATGTTGTGCTATATATGTATTCTTATCATTTTAGGGGTGTGCTGGTACTGGAGTTGCCAAGAAAAAGATAAGTGAAGCTGCATATAATAAGTGGTATAATGACCATGAGTGCAGCATAAACCACAGTGGCTCTTCAGGGCTAATGGAAATTGAGTCAGCTACGGTGATGTGGCTGTGCTCCTTGGAAAAAACAATTTACGGTATACAACAGTGGTTAGTGATGGTGACAGCAATACTTGTAATGTACTTTGAAATGCGTTGGCACAGCCCTCAGAAACCTAGTCTCTGGAGAGTCCAAACGTGGTAACACACTTGGAGGAAGAAAAGTTGGTAGCCTAACACAGGTAAGAATTTCAAATAATTTTCTAGTAATAGTTTAGAATAAATCCAAATCATCTGCTCATAGCCTACACATAATTCAAGGAATATTACTTTTGCTCAACAGGTGAAAATCAACCTCCTCTAAATCTATTACATAAAGGCAGTCTCCAGTAAAGCAGCCACAGTAGCAGAGCTACGCCAAAAAATTTGGAGTGCTTTTTATCATTCCATTTCGACATATGAAAAGCCTCAACACCAAGACTGCCCAGCAGGGAAACCCTCCTGGTGCTTCTGGCAACGTGCCGTGGCACATAATTCAACACCACCACCTCACAAAGGCAGGAGCTCAACATTTATCTCGGAACATGTTGCAAAGCATGTCCTTGATATTTATGAACGCCTGACCTCCGATACGCTCTTGAGCAGATGAATGAAGGTTTTAACACAAAACCCAAATGAAAGCCTGCATGCATGCATCTTTGGATGTTGTCCATGCACATATTCGTAGGGAAGATGAGGATAAATATTGGTGTAGCATTAGCAGTCAGTGAGTTTAATGGTGGCAGTAAACTGGCTGCTTTTATGAATACCATTGGATGTTCCTTTGCCACTTCTTTAGTCAAATCAGCAAGGTGTGACAAGAGGAGGATTGACAGTGCTGAACGAAACGTGCCAGTGGAAGTCAAAAGGAGAAGGTCCAGAATGGCTCTCGTCAGCTCAAAAGCCCAACAGGAGTTTAAGAAGCTGGGGGGGAGGGCCTTCATACAGTTCTGGAGCCTTCTAAGTTTTTTTTAAGTTAAATTTTTTTAAGCTAAGTTAGTTTTATTAGTGTGTAAAAACTTTTTTTTATCAATAGTCTTTTTCAAACCCTTTTTAAGAAAACAGTGTTCACTTAATTTACTACTAATGATGAAATTATCATCATAAACATAAATTATATGATGCCATGAAAGAGTGTGTCAGACATCCATTTAAGTAGGGCAAGAATGGCATTTATCATTAGTGTAGCTAAAACAAATCATATTTAGAAAAATAAGCTTATAAGCTTATGTTGTGGCAAGAACTGGAGAGGCTATGCAAAGTTTTAAATAAGTTAAAAAAGAATAGTGCTGTATCTGACAGGTCTTATGGAATTTAGAATGTCATGTAGGAAGTTTCTCTCGGTTTAGGTAGACAGGCCGTGTGCTAAGTCACCACTAAATTAATGCATTAATAAATTCTGCTTGTGTACTTGACCATGTCTTTTTAAAGTCTATTGACGCAGATGACTGAACAGGTCTTTACAAGAAAATCAACAACTTCCTTTACTCTTCAGTTAAGATTTTGATGTACCTGCAACAAATGCATCTGCTGAAGCTGCACTAGTTCCGCCACTTATCCCAGAGAAAAAAAGTGCATCAAAAAGAAAGTTGAACTTGTCAATCGACAGTGATATTGTCTTGGATGAGGACGAGGTTCAGCTAGGCTTAGCAATTGTGGATTTACGACGGATCAACATACTGTTCAATGCTGTTTTCTGCACTAAGTCCCTCAGCCCACTTCAAGTTTCCTCTGCAGATTGCCAGGTGAACAGAAAAGTTGTGGCTTCATTAGTTAACATCGGCATTGGGCATGCAGGAATTGAAAAGTTCTGTGAGGCCATGGAAGGGCTGACTGTAAACAGCTACAGCAAGCATATGAATAAAATTACAGTCACAGCTGGTCAGGCAAGCACACAGTGCTAAAAGTGAAGATGAAGTTCTTGACATTGCAGTCAGCTTTGATGGCACATGGCACAAGAGAGGCCACATATCTAAGAATGGAATGGGTGCTGTTGTGGATATAACAACTGGGCTTGTGGTCTACTGCTACGCTTCAACTACCCACTGTCATGTAAGTGTGCTTATCTTTATGTGAGTACCTAGCTGACTAAACTTCATTGGTCTATGGACTTAGTCGTACAGTTTTCCCAGGAGGTAAGAGAAGGATTTATTAAGAAGCAACATGTGCTGTCTTTTTTGACGCTGAGAAAGCTTATGACCGCGAACAACCTTCTCTACTGTTACTGAAGCTACAGAAGAAGAAAATAACAGACAAAACATACTTTTGGTTAAAGGACTTCCTCCTTGTGAGGCGCATTCGGACACGTGTGCACAGTGTGTTCTCAAACTATCTAAGCAAGGATCAGGGAGTACCCCAGGGTTCGTCACTATTCTTTATTTATGCTAATGATCTACTCTCGGAGCTCGGCTCGTCTATCGGCTTCGGCCAGCAACCCACGCTCCACCTGGGGTTAACACTGTAGAGCTGTTGTTCCCAGTCAGAAGTCATTCCTTCCTGCCATGTGACAGGGTTTTTGGAGTGTTAGAAAAAAATATTAGAAAGAAAGGATTTACTCCCCAGAGGAATACCTGGACATTTACAGTGGTCAAGGCACTGTGAGATTGGCAGAGGAGAACTGGGATATACTGGATTACAAATCCTTATCTGAACAGACCATGAGGAAACCTCTGCCAATAAAAATCCAAGAAAATAGATTTCTAATTTCAAAAGGCAGAAATTGTGTCATGGTTCAGGCAAAACTTTGTCTTTCATTATCAAAGGCTGAAATTTTCTTTAATTTAGTTGTTTGTTCTAAATGACATACTTAAAAATGTGTAGGCTACACAAAACAGGGTTTCTTAAATTAATACAGATTTTAAGGATTTAGTATTCTTGTTTGTATTTGTATCATCGTGCCTGTATTTGTGTGTTGCTTGTCTGGTCAAATAATGGTGTGTGTTGTGTTTATGAGGACTATGTTCTGTATCTTTCTCTACCCTCTATCACTTTCTATTTACATTGCTTGTTTATTAGGGCCATCCTAGACAATTAAACAGTTATGATTGTGGGGTGTTCATCTGCAAATATGCTGAGCATGTAGTCAGAGGTGAAAGCATGTCATTTAATCAGGTAAACAATTTGTATTTTAAAAAATAACTTTAATTTACGCACTGAGCATTGTTATAAATAATATAAATCATAATGTAATTGTATACTGTTGTTTTTCAGCATGACATGAAAAAGTTCAGGAAGGCCATAATTGAGACCATCAGAGTATATGACATGACCACTATTTGTGATTAACATCAGACGACATTTTTAGGCTACCATCTTTTAAAGCTAGAAAAAGCAAGGGAAAAGAAAAAGCATCAAAAATCATTCCAACTTTGCCTAGCCTTGTGAGTGAGGAAGAATTTCGCAAATGCTCTAACAAAAACTGGAAGAGAAGAAGTTAAAAGAAAAAGGATAGTGGCATTGTCAAATGTCAACTAATGTGTAAAATGAAATTAAGCTAGTATTTAAAGCATTTGTTCCTATTTCAGGCTGCAGGTACAGGCATTAACGAGTCTGTGATGAAATTATTCATTAAAGGATTAAAAAGTGACACAACGAAGACCAAATAAGGCTTTAGTTTTTATGGATTCATTGAATCCATAGAAATCATAAAACACCAAATATCAGACAGATGCACCAATGCTACCTTTTATGGCAGATGATTTGTTCAATATGATCAAGTCTTTACTTTGAAGATTTATTTCACCTGTGAAACTTTCTTAAACAACCCAGAGATTCAGTAGGTTAAGATTTAAATTGCAAAGACAACCTTGTGTCTTACACTAAAATTGATATAGGTATAGCCACATTAAAATTATTAGAACATTGTAAATTATCAGATTTACAGTTTATAGCTTTTAGAACTGATGTTAAGAAATTTCTAACCAATTTGGTGTCCAAGTTATCGCAAAAATCCCCAATTATACTGAAGCTGATGCAAAAACTAGTATGCTTAAATCCATCTTTAATAGGATCTCCTACAGTAGCAGCTTCTAATTTCAGAGATTTGCTTTTGATTTTATCAGATGTTAGACGCCTGAAATTAAGTGATTTGGACAATAATTATAAATTATTCCAAAATTTCTTAGATTCACTGGAGGGACAGCCATTAGAGCAAAAATTTGAATTATTCAATTCAGCAATTGAACGTGTTGATTTTCTGTACAATAATCTTAGGCCCTTCGACTCAACTCTTTGGGAAATTATAAAAGCAGTATTAATTTTGTCTCATGGACAGGCAACTGTGGAAAGAGGTTTTTCTTTTAACAAAGAAATAATTACTGAGAATATGATGGATAAGACTGTGATAGCAAAACATAGAATACTTGATTACATCAAGGCCAATGGTGGAGTGGTTAATATTGCAATCACTAAACCACTTTTGACAGCTGCTGTAGCTGGACAACAAAACTACAACCACAATTTAGAGCAGGAGAAAGAAAAAATAAAGGAAAACTGGACCAGCTTAAAGCAAAAAAATTAAAAGTTACAGCTGAAAAAGATTTTGTTAATTGATTCTGCCAATAAATTTGCTGATCAGGCAGAAGCCCAGCAAATCTTTCGGCTACTTTTTAAATCAAATGATACGGCCGTCCAGGCAAAAGCAAAGTCGGCCGAAATAGTTGTGATTGAAAGAGCTATTCAAACAAAACTTCAAGAGCTTTTATGATAAATTATTAAACTGAAACAGATGTACATGATTCAGTGTAGTGTTGAATTTAAATTATATTTTGTGTTCTTTTATTAATTTATGTTGATAACATGTTATGCGTATTAAGTCTGGAATTGGTTTTTAAAAAGTCTCAAATTTCTACACAGTTCCAAATTAGCCAGCTAACCAAGTATTACAAAAAGGTTGTGTCCAGTAAATGCTGCAGCACTTAGGAGCTGAGAAGGCGCATCTTAAGCATGCCTCGTCAACAGATGACAAGCCACAGCATCAGGACTGTCCAACTGGATAAACATCCTGGAGCTTTCGGCAAAGGGCAGTTGCAAAAATTCTGAGTGTACCCTCCCAAGTAGACAAGAGCTCATCATTTCTTGGTGAGCATGTTGTGAAGTATGTGAGGGAGGTATATGAGAGGCTCACAGCTGAGGCACTTCTTAGTCGCTGCCTGAAGTTTGTATGCCAGTATTTGGGCTCGCTGCTGAAAACAAGGATTTGTTGGCAAAAAGAGAGTGAAATTGGCAGTTGCTCTTGCTATTGGGGAGTTTAATTCTGGAAGCATTAGCACAGTCAATTTCCTTGCAGCCATTGGATACCAGCAAGAGCCAGAAGGAGAAAAGAAAGGGAAACAAAAGGGATCTACACAGGATAGTGCAGGCAGAATGAGGCAAATGTGGGAACAAAAAGGAAAATGGAGATGGCTAGTGCTAATGCTAGAGCTGTTCAGGAATTGGAGGATAAAGAAGTGGGTCCAGTGTACTCTAAAGGAGCTTTTTTTTATTTTTAGAAAATCGTTTTCGGCGAGATTTTTGCAGCGGCGGCCAATTGAGGAATACCTGGACATTTACAGTGGTCAAGGCACTGTGAGATTGGCAGAGGAGAACTGGGATATACTGGATTACAAATCCTTATCTGAACAGACCATGAGGAAACCTCTGCCAATAAAAATCCAAGAAAATAGATTTCTAATTTCAAAAGGCAGAAATTGTGTCATGGTTCAGGCAAAACTTTGTCTTTCATTATCAAAGGCTGAAATTTTCTTTAATTTAGTTGTTTGTTCTAAATGACATACTTAAAAATGTGTAGGCTACACAAAACAGGGTTTCTTAAATTAATACAGATTTTAAGGATTTAGTATTCTTGTTTGTATTTGTATCATCGTGCCTGTATTTGTGTGTTGCTTGTCTGGTCAAATAATGGTGTGTGTTGTGTTTATGAGGACTATGTTCTGTATCTTTCTCTACCCTCTATCACTTTCTATTTACATTGCTTGTTTATTAGGGCCATCCTAGACAATTAAACAGTTATGATTGTGGGGTGTTCATCTGCAAATATGCTGAGCATGTAGTCAGAGGTGAAAGCATGTCATTTAATCAGGTAAACAATTTGTATTTTAAAAAATAACTTTAATTTACGCACTGAGCATTGTTATAAATAATATAAATCATAATGTAATTGTATACTGTTGTTTTTCAGCATGACATGAAAAAGTTCAGGAAGGCCATAATTGAGACCATCAGAGTATATGACATGACCACTATTTGTGATTAACATCAGACGACATTTTTAGGCTACCATCTTTTAAAGCTAGAAAAAGCAAGGGAAAAGAAAAAGCATCAAAAATCATTCCAACTTTGCCTAGCCTTGTGAGTGAGGAAGAATTTCGCAAATGCTCTAACAAAAACTGGAAGAGAAGAAGTTAAAAGAAAAAGGATAGTGGCATTGTCAAATGTCAACTAATGTGTAAAATGAAATTAAGCTAGTATTTAAAGCATTTGTTCCTATTTCAGGCTGCAGGTACAGGCATTAACGAGTCTGTGATGAAATTATTCATTAAAGGATTAAAAAGTGACACAACGAAGACCAAATAAGGCTTTAGTTTTTATGGATTCATTGAATCCATAGAAATCATAAAACACCAAATATCAGACAGATGCACCAATGCTACCTTTTATGGCAGATGATTTGTTCAATATGATCAAGTCTTTACTTTGAAGATTTATTTCACCTGTGAAACTTTCTTAAACAACCCAGAGATTCAGTAGGTTAAGATTTAAATTGCAAAGACAACCTTGTGTCTTACACTAAAATTGATATAGGTATAGCCACATTAAAATTATTAAAACATTGTAAATTATCAGATTTACAGTTTATAGCTTTTAGAACTGATGTTAAGAAATTTCTAACCAATTTGGTGTCCAAGTTATCGCAAAAATCCCCAATTATACTGAAGCTGATGCAAAAACTAGTATGCTTAAATCCATCTTTAATAGGATCTCCTACAGTAGCAGCTTCTAATTTCAGAGATTTGCTTTTGATTTTATCAGATGTTAGACGCCTGAAATTAAGTGATTTGGACAATAATTATAAATTATTCCAAAATTTCTTAGATTCACTGGAGGGACAGCCATTAGAGCAAAAATTTGAATTATTCAATTCAGCAATTGAACGTGTTGATTTTCTGTACAATAATCTTAGGCCCTTCGACTCAACTCTTTGGGAAATTATAAAAGCAGTATTAATTTTGTCTCATGGACAGGCAACTGTGGAAAGAGGTTTTTCTTTTAACAAAGAAATAATTACTGAGAATATGATGGATAAGACTGTGATAGCAAAACATAGAATACTTGATTACATCAAGGCCAATGGTGGAGTGGTTAATATTGCAATCACTAAACCACTTTTGACAGCTGCTGTAGCTGGACAACAAAACTACAACCACAATTTAGAGCAGGAGAAAGAAAAAATAAAGGAAAACTGGACCAGCTTAAAGCAAAAAAATTAAAAGTTACAGCTGAAAAAGATTTTGTTAATTGATTCTGCCAATAAATTTGCTGATCAGGCAGAAGCCCAGCAAATCTTTCGGCTACTTTTTAAATCAAATGATACGGCCGTCCAGGCAAAAGCAAAGTCGGCCGAAATAGTTGTGATTGAAAGAGCTATTCAAACAAAACTTCAAGAGCTTTTATGATAAATTATTAAACTGAAACAGATGTACATGATTCAGTGTAGTGTTGAATTTAAATTATATTTTGTGTTCTTTTATTAATTTATGTTGATAACATGTTATGCGTATTAAGTCTGGAATTGGTTTTTAAAAAGTCTCAAATTTCTACACAGTTCCAAATTAGCCAGCTAACCAAGTATTACAAAAAGGTTGTGTCCAGTAAATGCTGCAGCACTTAGGAGCTGAGAAGGCGCATCTTAAGCATGCCTCGTCAACAGATGACAAGCCACAGCATCAGGACTGTCCAACTGGATAAACATCCTGGAGCTTTCGGCAAAGGGCAGTTGCAAAAATTCTGAGTGTACCCTCCCATGTAGACAAGAGCTCATCATTTCTTGGTGAGCATGTTGTGAAGTATGTGAGGGAGGTATATGAGAGGCTCACAGCTGAGGCACTTCTTAGTCGCTGCCTGAAGTTTGTATGCCAGTATTTGGGCTCGCTGCTGAAAACAAGGATTTGTTGGCAAAAAGAGAGTGAAATTGGCAGTTGCTCTTGCTATTGGGGAGTTTAATTCTGGAAGCATTAGCACAGTCAATTTCCTTGCAGCCATTGGATACCAGCAAGAGCCAGAAGGAGAAAAGAAAGGGAAACAAAAGGGATCTACACAGGATAGTGCAGGCAGAATGAGGCAAATGTGGGAACAAAAAGGAAAATGGAGATGGCTAGTGCTAATGCTAGAGCTGTTCAGGAATTGGAGGATAAAGAAGTGGGTCCAGTGTACTCTAAAGGAGCTTTTTTTTATTTTTAGAAAATCGTTTTCGGCGAGATTTTTGCAGCGGCGGCCAATTGAGGAATACCTGGACATTTACAGTGGTCAAGGCACTGTGAGATTGGCAGAGGAGAACTGGGATATACTGGATTACAAATCCTTATCTGAACAGACCATGAGGAAACCTCTGCCAATAAAAATCCAAGAAAATAGATTTCTAATTTCAAAAGGCAGAAATTGTGTCATGGTTCAGGCAAAACTTTGTCTTTCATTATCAAAGGCTGAAATTTTCTTTAATTTAGTTGTTTGTTCTAAATGACATACTTAAAAATGTGTAGGCTACACAAAACAGGGTTTCTTAAATTAATACAGATTTTAAGGATTTAGTATTCTTGTTTGTATTTGTATCATCGTGCCTGTATTTGTGTGTTGCTTGTCTGGTCAAATAATGGTGTGTGTTGTGTTTATGAGGACTATGTTCTGTATCTTTCTCTACCCTCTATCACTTTCTATTTACATTGCTTGTTTATTAGGGCCATCCTAGACAATTAAACAGTTATGATTGTGGGGTGTTCATCTGCAAATATGCTGAGCATGTAGTCAGAGGTGAAAGCATGTCATTTAATCAGGTAAACAATTTGTATTTTAAAAAATAACTTTAATTTACGCACTGAGCATTGTTATAAATAATATAAATCATAATGTAATTGTATACTGTTGTTTTTCAGCATGACATGAAAAAGTTCAGGAAGGCCATAATTGAGACCATCAGAGTATATGACATGACCACTATTTGTGATTAACATCAGACGACATTTTTAGGCTACCATCTTTTAAAGCTAGAAAAAGCAAGGGAAAAGAAAAAGCATCAAAAATCATTCCAACTTTGCCTAGCCTTGTGAGTGAGGAAGAATTTCGCAAATGCTCTAACAAAAACTGGAAGAGAAGAAGTTAAAAGAAAAAGGATAGTGGCATTGTCAAATGTCAACTAATGTGTAAAATGAAATTAAGCTAGTATTTAAAGCATTTGTTCCTATTTCAGGCTGCAGGTACAGGCATTAACGAGTCTGTGATGAAATTATTCATTAAAGGATTAAAAAGTGACACAACGAAGACCAAATAAGGCTTTAGTTTTTATGGATTCATTGAATCCATAGAAATCATAAAACACCAAATATCAGACAGATGCACCAATGCTACCTTTTATGGCAGATGATTTGTTCAATATGATCAAGTCTTTACTTTGAAGATTTATTTCACCTGTGAAACTTTCTTAAACAACCCAGAGATTCAGTAGGTTAAGATTTAAATTGCAAAGACAACCTTGTGTCTTACACTAAAATTGATATAGGTATAGCCACATTAAAATTATTAGAACATTGTAAATTATCAGATTTACAGTTTATAGCTTTTAGAACTGATGTTAAGAAATTTCTAACCAATTTGGTGTCCAAGTTATCGCAAAAATCCCCAATTATACTGAAGCTGATGCAAAAACTAGTATGCTTAAATCCATCTTTAATAGGATCTCCTACAGTAGCAGCTTCTAATTTCAGAGATTTGCTTTTGATTTTATCAGATGTTAGACGCCTGAAATTAAGTGATTTGGACAATAATTATAAATTATTCCAAAATTTCTTAGATTCACTGGAGGGACAGCCATTAGAGCAAAAATTTGAATTATTCAATTCAGCAATTGAACGTGTTGATTTTCTGTACAATAATCTTAGGCCCTTCGACTCAACTCTTTGGGAAATTATAAAAGCAGTATTAATTTTGTCTCATGGACAGGCAACTGTGGAAAGAGGTTTTTCTTTTAACAAAGAAATAATTACTGAGAATATGATGGATAAGACTGTGATAGCAAAACATAGAATACTTGATTACATCAAGGCCAATGGTGGAGTGGTTAATATTGCAATCACTAAACCACTTTTGACAGCTGCTGTAGCTGGACAACAAAACTACAACCACAATTTAGAGCAGGAGAAAGAAAAAATAAAGGAAAACTGGACCAGCTTAAAGCAAAAAAATTAAAAGTTACAGCTGAAAAAGATTTTGTTAATTGATTCTGCCAATAAATTTGCTGATCAGGCAGAAGCCCAGCAAATCTTTCGGCTACTTTTTAAATCAAATGATACGGCCGTCCAGGCAAAAGCAAAGTCGGCCGAAATAGTTGTGATTGAAAGAGCTATTCAAACAAAACTTCAAGAGCTTTTATGATAAATTATTAAACTGAAACAGATGTACATGATTCAGTGTAGTGTTGAATTTAAATTATATTTTGTGTTCTTTTATTAATTTATGTTGATAACATGTTATGCGTATTAAGTCTGGAATTGGTTTTTAAAAAGTCTCAAATTTCTACACAGTTCCAAATTAGCCAGCTAACCAAGTATTACAAAAAGGTTGTGTCCAGTAAATGCTGCAGCACTGAGGAGCTGAGAATGCGCATCTTAAGCAGTTTTCAGCATGCCTCCTCAACAGATGACAAGCCACAGCACCAGGACTGTCCAACTGGAAAAGCATTCTGGAGCTTTCGGCAAAGGGCAGTTGCAAAAATTCTGAGTGTACCCTCCCATGTAGACAAGAGCTCATCATTTCTTGGTGAGCATGTTGTGAAGTATGTGAGGGAGGTATATGAGAGGCTCACAGCTGAGGCACTTCTTAGTCGCTGCCTGAAGGGACTAACTCAAAACGCAAATGAGAGTTTGCATGTCAGTATTTGGGCTTGCTGCTGAAAACAAGGTTTGGTTGGCAGTTGTTCTTGGGGAGTTTAATTCTGGAAGCATTAGCACAGTCAATTTCCTTGAAGCCATTGGATACCAACAAGAGCCAGAAGGAGAAAAGAAAGGGAAACAAAAGGAATCTCCGAAGGATAGTGCAGGCAGAATGGGGCAAATGTGGAAACAAAGGGAAAATGGAGATGGCTAGTGCTAATGCTAGAGCTGTTCATGAATTGGAGGATAAAGAAGTGGGTCCAGTGTACTCTAAAGAAGCTTTTTTTTATTTTTAGAAAATATTTTTCATCCAAGATTTTTGCAGCGGCGGCCAATTGAGGAATACCTGGATATTTACAGAGATCAAGCACTGTGAGATTGGCAGAGGAGGACTGGGATATACTGGATTTCAAATCCTTATCTGAACAGACCATGAGGAAACCTCTACCAATCAAAATACAAGAAAATAAGAGGTTTTTCATTTCGAAAGGCAGAAATTGTGTCATGGTTCAGGCAGAACCAAACCACAGAAATAAAAGAGAAAGATCTTTTGCAGCCAACACATCTTTTCTTGTGCCAGGTGCCAAAGTAAATGCAGCCATTCAAGCTGCCAATGGTGAGATTGTTGAATGCAACTGCAAAGAGGAATGTGACTGTCTTTGCGAGGATGAGGCCTCCAATATTGTTCTTTTAGCATAGCTAAATCTCAAATCTGTAGCTAAACATTTTGTGATCATTTTAAAAAAAATTGTATTTTTCTCAGGTTTAGCGAGTGGACTCATCAGATAATGATGATTAACTGCTTTGCGCAAGATATGCCGCAAAGTCTAAGCAGACACGAGGTGCAAATCGAAAATGAGAAAACTGATTGATTGGTTCAACTTTTGCCGGGAAGATTCTGCGAGATTTTTTGGAGCGGCGGTCAACTGAGATTGGCGGCATGGACGAAAATGGAAACCCAATAATTGTGGAAAATATTGTGGAAAGAGGATCGGGCAAGTGTTTTTTGTTAGAGGTTCCAGACCGGACAGCTGAAACTCTAGAGCCAATTATATTAGACCATATTCTCCCTAGCAGTCACATAATCTCTGATGGTTGGGCCTCCTACAATAATATTGGCAATTTGGGGAACGGTGTCTATACTCATTCAGTGATGGTCCATGAGCGCCATTTTGTGGACCATGACAATGCTGACATCTACACACAAAATATTGAAAATAAACTTAGTAGGCACTTTTGCGAAGCTTGAAAACAGTTTCATTTTTCTGCATTTCAAATTAATCTTGAAGAGAGTGTCTATTCGTACTTCACTAAGAACAACCAGAAGGCTATTTGTACACTGACCAATCAGATTGTCAGAAACTATCTGTACACTGGCCAATCACAGCAGCAGAAAATCCCGCTTAGTTTAGAGCAGCACATTCGACAAGAAAGTTTTTATCGTGATGGACGCCATGATTTTGTTTGTTCTAAACAGTTGTTTCGACAGCTACAAAGAGTTGGAGGAGTTTCAGAACTGTTTTTATTTTAAAAGTTCTAAGACGTTAAAAGGTAAGTTAATCCAATTTCTTCATTGTGGTAATTTATCTCTTTAGGTAGGTAGATCTAGATGGCAGCGAGAGTGGCGGGACAGCGCATCGGGACATGTACAAGTTTCAATCACGGACGCGTATCTTACGAAATGATACGTCATTTTGGGCCTCTGGCACTTCTTGGTTTTCATTAACCAGACATTCTACACTTCTTTGTTGCCTAAAGAGTGGCTTAGGGCCTCAATCACACTCATTCCTAAGAAGGGAAAGGACCCGTCTGATGTAACTGCTTATAGACCGATTTCTGTCTCTTCTTGCTTGGGCAAGGTGGCGGAGCGCATGGTATCAGCTCGACTTACAATGTAGAGTCGGCTCATTTACCATCTCCTCGCCAGTTTGGCTTTCGGGCAGGTAAACGGGCTATGGATCTCGTAATTCGATTGCTACAGACAGTTTGGGAGGGATTCATCAACAAGCAACCAACAGCAGCTATCTTTTTTGACGCAGAAAAAGCTTATGACCGGGTGAACCCCTCCCTGCTTTTGTTGAAGCTCCAACGCAAAGGCCTTGCTGGGGCCTTATACTTTTGGCTACAACGGTTCCTCTTGAACCGTCGCGTTCGGACGAAAGCCAACAGGACTTACTCTAACTTTCTGCCATTGAAGCAAGGTGTTCCGCAAGGGTCTTCCCTTTCGTGTATGGTTTTTATCAAATTCGTGGATGACCTGCTGAAGATCATTCATAGCGACTCTGCACTCTTTGCAGACGATCTTGAATGTCACAAGACCGGACCTTCTCTTAAGCACCTGCAACGAGCTCTTCAGGCGGACTTGGATTCCATTTCTGAATACTATCGCACCTGGCAGTTAAGAATGAACCCACTCAAATGTTCGTACACAGTGTTTTCCCTTTCTACCAAAGGGGCAGATTTTCGCCTTAATCTGACCTTAAACCAATTGGGGAACCAATTCCTTTTGAGGCTCACCCATGCCTTCCAGGTGAGACTTTGGACAGGAAGCTTTTCCTACGGCCTTTGATCCGGACACTTTGTCCCAAATTTGACAGACGTTTTTACTGTAAGCTGGCGAGATAAGCTGGTACAAGTTGGGGCTCTTTAGCTGCTGTTCTGAAGTCGGTTTATTTGTCATTGGTCAAATCTGCTGTGGATTATTTTGCCCCTATCTTGCCCAAGGCATTTGCTCGGGCTTTCAAGGACTTGGAGGTTTTGCATAATAAGGCTGTTCGCTTTATAGCTGGCCTTCCATCTAATGCCTCCAATCTGGTGGCAGGCATTCAAGTCGCTTTGAAGCCTCTGGATCAGAGTACTTTTCGGGCAATGGCCCACTCGTACGAGAGGTACCGTCGTCTCCCTGTCGGAGATCCGATGAGGGACATGGTGGATAGTTGGCGCACGAAGGGACACTTTCTACAACGTTTGCACCGTAGAACTTGGGTGGAACAGGCTGAGTTTTTGCTAGATCAACTCCTTGAGCCATTGCCCTTCCGTCGACTTCCAATCTCATATCTGCCACCGTATCCCCCCCCCATGTATCACCGGATCTACCGGCAGTTAGCCTGACCTTGCCAGGTACTCCTACCACACCAGAGAATAGTAGGCGGTCCGTGTTAAACCTACTTACTGACTGAGGGCCTGGTTGCCTTTCTATCTTTACAGATGGATCCACACCTCGAGATTCCACTGATAGTGGTTTTGGCATCCATTTCACTCTCTCAGGGAGTTCTTTCACTAAGAGTGTTGCTAATCCAGTGCATGGCAGTATTTTTACTGCGGAGCAGACCGCCATACAATATGCTCTCATTTATGCAGAGGGTGTCGTCTACGATCACCCAATTTTCCGGATCGTCATATTCACTGATTCTCAATCTACTCTTCGGGCTCTCTCTAACCCACATTACGACACCCGCTATGACCTTATTTTGGACATTCGGTTCCGTTCTTTGGATTTTTGCAGGAGCTCTACCCCTGTTGTATTTCAATGGGTGCCCTCCCACATAGGCATTGAGGGGAACGAGATAGCGGACAAGTTAGCCAAGCAGGGCTGTTGTGGACATTTTAGGGGGCGGCATATCCCCCAGTGGGTCAGGATACTGCAATGTTAATCATTAACCAGTACCTTCGAGCATTAGTGATCTGTGTGACCTAATAATTATAGAACTACAAAAATATCAGATTCTAGATCTAGAGTGACTTTTGTGACCCTTTTGTCAACCTTGAATGTGTTTTTTTTTTTCAGTTATGTTCAGCCACTGAATCTGAGAATTTAGTGTATGAATTTATACTTTATGAATGTAAGCAAGGTGCTGAAAGAAAATCAGCTTCTAAAGGAATTAGACCGAATCCAAGGTTAGTAATGGTGCCTTTGTTTTATTTTCTATTTCTATGTTCATTTTACTACTTATAATTATCTTTTATGTGTCCTTGAGTTTTATAGTCTGTGTGTAATTTTTAATAAGATCCCTGAAGTTAGGATGCTCATCCAGACTACGCGTGAAAACAATGTAGGTGGATGACAGTTGTAAGCTGCAGGTTGTGCAGTCAGACTTGACACATACAAATCATGTTTTGTCAAAAGAGGCATGTCCAGTGTTACAATATTGGTTGCTGGTTAGTGCACTGGTTAGAGAACTCATAATTCTAGTTTTCAAGTGATCACTTACTTCTTTTTAGGTGGCAGATGCTCTACCAGAAAGACAGCGTGTAGCCATGAACCCAGTTATTGAGACCCTCCTTCGGTGCAATTCTATGTCCAACACAGATGTGAGAGATGTCTTTTTTCAGATCAGAATGTAACAGTGGCACCAAAGGATGTCAGGAATTTGCATGCGAAATTAATGCCAACACACAAAAAAGGGACAGACCAACAAGAGGCAGAGAAGATTTTAAATGGGATAGTGAGTGAGGGTGGAAGGGTTGATTTTGGTAGGAATGAGGGAAGGGATTTTGTTTATTTAGCCTATATGACTAGGGACATGGTAGATACTTTAAATAAGTTTCCTGAAGTTTTGGTGATGGATATCACTTACAGCTGTGGGCTGACTATTTGCACCTTGAAACTTTTACTTTAGGTGTAAATACCACTGACCATTTTGAGTCTTATAAATAAAAAAAAGTACTAAATAACCAGACCCCGCTTGCTGATGTTTACAAAAACTAATGTGTGATAATCTAATTAGTAGGTTAAATGTGTTGTCAGGCTTGTTAAATGTCAATGTTAGGCATTATAACTCCCATTTTAATGATCCAGTCATACATTGTATAAAAAATTATCTTACACCATTTGCTTCTGACTATGTAATAAACCAATTTTTAGCCATTAGCAAATATTCTTTTCATTGTGTAGTGAATGAGAATGATGTGCAATTTTATACAGTTAGTAGTTCATGTACCAATCATGTTACTTCCTGCTCCAAATGCAGCTGTCCTTTTTTTTTAAGTTTTAATTTATTTTGCAGGCACATAATGTTTGTAAGAAATATTACAGGTTGACATATATGAACCTGTTTCTACAAAACATAGGTCCAAGAGAAAAATGTATTTAGAGTTTTCCAGCATTACTGTGATGACGAAAGGTTGCGTCGGAGAGGTCAGGTAGATAGCAGAAACAGGCTATAGCGAGTTGGTCAGAGAGAGACCAATAAAAATACGGGAACTGACTGGTCACGTGGGACGGTCAGCTGACCACTGAGGCCTGGGTCAGTAGAGAGGAGACATTAGCAGTTGATAGGTAGCTAGCTAAGAGTGGAGAAGGCGTTAGGAAGCGGTCAGAGACAGTCAAGATATGTAAGGCTAAGTGTTATAACTGAGTCCAACCCCCCTCGTCCCACCGCTAGTGGGTATCTACCCCACCCCCTCCTGCCCCACACCTGAACTGTGACAGCGTGTACTGCCCTCCCCACACCTGTACTGGGACACAATGCATCAGTCCCACCTAGGATTTTGCAGGCGCCCGTCCCTCCCCCTCGCTGGAATGCCGGGGTCAGGCAGGGGTTAAGGAACCCAGGGTCAAGCTTGGACCAGAAAGATAGGACAGTTGAACTTTAGCTTGGTTAGGATGTAGTCGTATTTTTTGTGTTGCAGTGTTGCAGGGCTGGCCCTAAGGCTGGCCGCTATCTATGTTCAAGATTATGATGTCATCCAAGACTAAAGTATCAATCATTAAAATTAAGAAGCTGAAACAGCTGAAATTGTGTTTGCGTTTTTTTCTAACCTCTCACTGCAGTCATCATCACCACCATCATTTACCAACCACACAGATGACTTCGTACCATAACACTAAGTAACAGTTGATAATTGGTGAAGAGAGCGGTCAGATAGGTAGATCTAGGAACCGGCAGACAGTGGTAGTAGAGAGTATAGAATAAGCTAGTTAGGTAGAACTTTATTTAATAATTTCAATAAAGAAGATTTTATATTTGAACCTGAACTTGTGTTATTGGATTCGTTCAGCTTCTTAAAAATCCCCACCCTCACAACTGGTGGAGCTGGAGACGAACCACAGGTCGAGGACAGGAAAGACAGTATATCGGTTTACTCATGACGGGGTACTTCTGGTGTACAGCTTTCTTTAACTCATCACAACAGCGGGTTTATTCAACCAGAACGGAACCGAGTGGATTACCAACACAAGGGAACTTTTCCCATATAATAGAGTAGTTGTAAAAGTTCTCTAGATCTCGAATAATCTAGAATCTAAATCTAGTAGATGTTAGAGCAACTTACACTGTCGGGACACTCCGTATGAGCGAACACCTTGCTGGTTTTCGGTCGATATAAAGTTTATTTCAATATTTACACTGAACAACCGCGAACTGCACTGCGCATGCCCATTTTTAAAAACATTCGGATCAAGTCCTTTTGTTTCCTCCTTCTGTAAGGGAAGTTGAAGTTTTCTAAAGTTGGCAAGGTATGTACTTTTTTATTTGTTATATCACCCCGATGAAGGTCACTAGGTTCCGGAGTAGGGGGAAAATCGAACCAATCACAGTTAATCTTGTTGTTTTAACTAAAAATAGCTTCTATCTATATATAGAAAACTAAATTTCATTGTCAAGACGATGTACTGTATATAATGGGTGAAAAGGGGGTGTTCGCTGCAATGTAAGACATTTTCGAGATTTACATTGCAGCGAACACTCAAAGATAAATTGAGCATTCCATTTTAAGTAGTTTAGTGACTTAGATCTAGAATGTAGATCTACAGGTCTTAGACGGAATCTATATTTCTAAATATTTTTTTTCAATATATTTCTGCTCCTCAAAAATTCTTTACCAGATTTTTACATTGAATGAAAATGTCTTAAAAGATCGACAAAAAACACGCAAAGAGGGTGTCTCATAGCCCTGAATTCCTTAATGCTGCTATAGCCAGCATTAAAGCTAAAGAGTCGTCAATAAGAGAGGCGGCATCCAAATATGAGATACCATTGTCCACGTTGCATGACAAGCTCCATGGGAAACGTCCTCTTGTAGCCACCAAAAACACCCTTGTTGTGCCAGAAGAAGAAGATTGGCTGGCAAACTGGCTGCTCCAGTTAGCACAAAGAGGTTTCGGAAAAACCCATGAAGACATTAGAGAGACTGCAAAAACCATCATGGCAACTAGGAATGCTTCCTCTAAAAGCAAATTTGAAATGCCAACTACTCAGTGGCTTTATGGGTTGTTGAAACGACACGCTGGACTAACCACAAGAACCGCCCTTTTACTTGGAAAGGAAAGAGCTACGGTAACGGCAGTTGAAAGGTGGTTTGCTTCCTTCAAGACATGCATTGATGGGATAGACCCAACCCTACTAGCATCTCAATGCAGATGAAACAGGTTTTTGTTTCGATGTAAAAAGTAGAAGGGTTGTTGCCCCAAAAGGATCTAAACATGTCTATAACGTTACATTAAAAGGCAAAAACACAAGTAACTGTGCTAGCATGCGCTAGTGCTGTGGGCCAATACATTCTGCCCACTTATCTTAACATGTGATGCTTCACCAGATGGTGTAGGAGCAGTTTTATCCCACATAGATGAAAATGGTGACAGACCCATTAAAAAAAAAAAATTAATCATTGATAGGAGAACTACAATTGAAAATGCAATTTTGGATTTGCGAGAATCTGGTCCCAGTGAATGACTTAATGATTTCAATTAATATATGTTATTCAAACATGCTGAAGTAAGATCCTGCAAAGTTTTAACATTGTATCTTTAAAAATAACTGAGCAGTGCTATTTCAAAGTTAGGGGACAGTGATTTTCATGACTTACAAAGAGATAGAGTTGCCGTCCGATTTGCGCTATGAACAACGTTGCAGTCGTCTTGCTGGTTTTCGCTTCTATAATAATTGTGTTGATGTTTAATACCGAACTACCGCTAATAGCACCGCGCATGTTCATTTTTAAACACATCCGGGTCAAGTCCTTTTTGTTGCTGCCTTCGAGAAGACGGAAAAAAAATTCCACAGTTGCTTGGTAAGACTTTTTTTTGGGGTTACACCACGGGGTGAAGGGCACTAGGCCAAGGATTAGTTGAATAAATCTAACCAATCAAAGCTTACAAATTTGGGTTAGCTTTAAATAGATTCTATATATAGATAGCACACTAGAAATACCTTAGTTAAACTTGTTTGAGCTATGGTAGAGGAAAAAATGGGGTGATTGCAGCCGTGGTCTACTTTTTTTAGTGTTATCACTGCTGCGCTCACGAAAAAATCCGAGTAGATTCATCAAATTTTAAATAGAGATCTAGACTAGGGACATTTCATAATTAGGGATTAATCTTAATACTCTAGATCTATAATCAAACATAAGTTTTTTAAATTTCTGTATTTTTTTAAAAAATATTTTAGATAAATCCTCTGCAAGAAAAAAAAATGTCTCAAAATCAAAACCAAATTCTTAAGCGGGTAGTACATGACCCAGAGCTCATTAATGCAGCCATCGTCCGGATTAGGTCTAAAGAGCTGTCAATTAGAGAAGCAGCTAATCAATATGGTGTCCCTTTTTCCACCTCGCGTTGGTGGGGAGAAGACCCATTAAAGTAACGAAGCATACAATGGTGATCGCTGATGAGGAAAACCGTTTGGCCACCTGGTTGGTGGATTTGGCGCGGCGTGGCTTTGGCAAGACTCATGAACAAGTCAAAGAAACTGCCAAAGCCATTATGGCCTTAAGAAACACCACGTCCAAAAGCAAGTCAGAGGTACCATCATCCAGGTGGCTGTATGGCTTTATGAAGCGCCACCCACAGCTGTCTACAAGGACCCCCATGTCTCTCGGGAAAGAGAGAGCCATCATCACCCCCACAGCAGTAGAGAGATGGTTCTCCTCTTTCAAGAGCTGCATGGAAGGGATTGACCCAACAATTCTGCAGTCCCCAGAGAGAATTTTCAATGCCGACGAAACGGGATTCGGTTTTAATACGAAAAATCGGCGTGTTATTGCGTGCAAAGGGTCCAAACACGTATATAGCATATCTGCAAACACCAAAAATGAAGTAACGATGTTGGCCTGTGCCAGTGCTGCTGGACAGTACACCCCTCCGATGCTGATATACCCGGATAAAAGAATACCAAATAGAAATTTGTTGGAAGCTTTCCCTGAGGCCAACCTGCAGCTGTCGGATAATGGGTGGATTAACGCCACCATTTTCCACTCTTGGCTCAGGGACTGCTTCATACCAAGTGTAGATCATCTAAAGAAGCCAGTCCTTTTTATGGTAGATGGGCACACAAGCCATAAGTCCGTTTTGGAAACACCGGCATACTGTTGTACTGCTTGCTGTCCCATGCAAGTCATCTTATCCAAGCCTTGGATCAAGTTTTCTTAGGAGTGATCAAGCCTGCTTGGGCTGATGCTATCCGAGTCCATGTAGCTGAGACAGGGGACGGGGTAAGCTTAGAATCCTTTGCTAAAGTCCTGAAACCAATCTGGACCAAAACAGCCACACCAGAAATAGCAGCCAAAAGTTTTGAAGCTGCAGGCATATATCCCTATAATCCACACAGAGAACTTAATTCTGGAAAGCTGGCGCCTAGCATATCATACAATGTTACGCCAGCAGGTGATGCTGCCACTGCAAACAGCAATCCTCCTCCCACACACGAACAACCCCAAATTAGCGACCAACAGATTATTTTGCCCCCCTCTAACACTCAGACATCCAACCAAATTATGGACGATCAACCATCAACATCTACACAAAGTATAGATATTAACTTCATGGACATTATGAATGAAACATCTACATCCACCCCCATTTTTGAAAATTTCATGAACACACCCTCCACCTCCACTCAAATTCTTGATAATAGCTACATGGACACTGCAACCATTAACACAGACTTACAACAAGCCGAGTTCAGCTCGCAGCAACTCAAAGCTTTACAAGAATTTGGTTTTTTTTAAAAAGAAGATGTGTCAAAGAAGCAACTGGTTTCTTTTTTTACCCGTCTTGCGGGGAGCCAAACGTCATCTTATTCGTGTCATCACGAAGAGGAAGATTTTTTTTAAATTCAAGAGCCTCTCCCTTTCCCTCATTAAAACGGGAGAAATAAATGTCCCTGAGGCGCCCAAAACAAAAGTGTCTGTGAGTGTGGACGACATACTCAAAATTCCCATGTTCACAAAGAAAGGAAAGGGCAAAGGGAAAAAACCCTAGCCCCCACAATGCCAAATTTTCTAAGTGGACATGAGTTTAGGGAGGTGTTAAAGAAGAAAATAAATGAAAAAGAAGCTATGGAAAGGAAAATGTGTGCAGCAAAATGGTTCGCGAGGAGGCAAGAAAGAAAAGAGAAGAGATGAAGGAACACCAGAAATTGATTAAAGAAAGAGAGAAAAGAGAACGTCTGGAATAGAAAGAAGAAGAAGCAAAGAAGCATGGGGCAGAGAAGCAAAAAAGGGCTAAAAAGATGAAGATGAATTTAATGGAAAGTCAGGATCATGTTGGCAACGATTCTAACGTTGATGACATGTCAGAAGAAGAATGCTGCTCTGGATGCCAGATGAGATCCATTGGATTTACTAGAAATCTTTAGGTCCAGTGCGATATCTGATTCCTGGTGGCACACGTGTTGCACTCAAACAGCAAAGAATTTGAATGCAGAGGAGCTACAACAGTTCAACTTTGTGTGCGACATGTGTTGCCCCAAGCACTAAGCATCACACAGATTTTAAGATTTATTGCAATTTTTGTAGGCCTATATAATGTAAAATAAAATATCAATGTTCTGGTGTACTTGTGTATATAGATCTAGACTATAAATACTATAATGTATATAAATACTATAAATACTATGATGTATATAAATACTTTAATGTAATATAATAATTTTTGTATTCTCTGGTTTTCTTTATTTTAATTCCTTTAAATTGTTATATTTCTAGATTCTAGATCTGAAAAAATCATGATCTAGATGTTAATAAATTTAATTGATTTCACTCTTCATATTTCTTTTTGTTTGCCTTCTATTAATTAATAAAACAATCAACACTATTTAAGCATATAAAATATTTATTTCAATTATTCAAAAATAACTAAACGAATAAAATAAGCCCTAGCGCAAGCATGGTCAAGTGACTTCAAGGAAAAAAAAAGTGACTGTCGTGAGCGAACGGTGGTTCATAACCCGGATTTCAATTAACTCCAATGCTAAGCGTATAAATACAAAATGACTCATACAACATTATATAGTAGGATGGATGCGGAGTTACTGCCTACTGGATACTTTCGGTCCGTTTGTATGTGAAACGGTCATTAAATAGCACCTAATGGAAATAAGAAGTTCCACTCAGTGAGCACAGGTCGGACGGCAACTAGTAATTATTTCAAAAAGTTGTCTTGACAAAGGTTTTAATATATACTGAAATATAAGCAGTTTAAATTTGATTGCTATAGGTGCATAAATACAAAAGCCTTAGTATTTTTAAAAGTACAGAAAAATTCAAAATGGCGGAGGTTTTTTGAGTTTCCATGACAACCAAATTGTTTTCGACCCTCTTTTTTGCTGTTAAATACTTACTTTTATATGCAATAGCAATGTAAACAGAAAGTGATATTTCAATGCCAAGGGTAGACAAAGGTACAGAATATAGTCCAAGTAAAGACAACAGTCAGAACCCAGACGGGATCCGAACCTACCATTCCACACGGCACCAAATCGCCTCGCCCTCCAAGCATCAAGTCAGACGTGTAACCGATTCAGCCAATCAGCTTTACAAAAATAAAGCTTTAATGGCCGAGCACTATCAACAACTTGTTCACGGAAGACGCGGGCTGGCGTGACCTTTGAACCCCGAACGGGACTGACCGTTAGCCTCATACACACAACAAGGACCATATACTTTTAGTTTTAGGTCTATATGCCAAATATGATAATAGTATTCAAAGGGTTTTAGATCTAGATTTCTAGATCTTAAAGTGTAAAAAATAGAAAAAAACATAGCATAAAGCATATCCCCTTAAAATAGAAATAAGGAACTTTTTGCTTAAAGTAAAGTCTGTCAAAGTTGATCCCATATTAAAGTAGTTGTAAAAGATCTCTAGATTCTAGATCTAGATCTCTAATAATCTAGAATCTCAATCTAGATTAAATTCTTAGTATGATTCTACAAGATCTGCGCTATTCCAATGTTCCCAACAGTCTGGGAATAGCCATGATTCCCATGATCAATGATCATCAATCATCATGAAGATGACTCATGGCTTAGAATTAGATTTTAGAATTAAAATTAAATGAATAATAATCGGACACATTCTAGGTAAAATCTTAGTTTAGCGTCGTAAATTCGGCCAAAACTAGTAATGGGGGAGAGAGTGAATTAATGTATATTTCTTTAAATATGAGTTTATTTTCGTATATTTTAATAAAATATTATAGATAATTGAATAATAGATCACCATTGATGGTTAAATCAAGTTAAATATACTGAAATTAACATGTATCAACCCTGTTCGAGATCGTAAATTTGCTATTAAAAACAGCAGCCATCTTAAGAACATGTTATTTAGAGTAGCTTCCCTTTCATTTCTATTCGTATGAAAATGTATTTAAATATGATTGTCTTGTTGTAGGCCTATAGTCCATCCTACAAAGCATTTTTTTAAATTTCTGCCCTTCAAAAGCTGAATTTCATTCCTAACAAACAACTTTATTAATTTTAGAAGTATTGTGAGATGCAACTTGTATCCATGTATAAAATCAGGTTTTTTGTACTAATGTTTATTTGATCATTACTATTACTATATAGTTTGAGTTTATTCTTGTTGTTTGAATGTTTACTATTTTCATTTCAGGTTTTTCTTTTCATCAATTAATGATTCTATCGTAACTTATGACATTTTTTTTACTTCTCTTTACCTTACTTAAACCCCAACCTCGATCATATTTTTGTTGTCAATGTCACAACAAGTCATAATGTAAAAAAATTACGCTTCACTCTGCCTTATCTAAATTCTCTAACCATAATTTTGACAACAATAAATGTTTGTCATCATTTATATATACTGAGAGACAAAATGTATTATCCACTAGCTTCCCTCGTAAAACATCATCTAAAATAATCAGCCACTCCACCCCTTAAGTGCGTGTTGTCATTATGGTCGATCGCAAGTCTCCACCTGTCAGACACATTTTGGTTATCCTTTGTTGTCAAAATGTCAAAATCAAATGCCCAAATAAGTGATATGGGGTTGTCCATAAATGTCACATATGATTTGCTACGGGAGTGAGTGAGGATTTGTGACGTCAACTCAGGCGGCTCCGCGGCACCAGTAAGCTATCGCGCTTTGTAAGATGACGTAAATACTTTAATTCAATTTCGCGAAACTGCGCGAAAATTTAGTAACGTTCCATTGTTTAAGGAAATTTATTTTCTTGGGCTCAAATTGAAATATCATGTTGACTGTCTGGCTCTTAATTTCCGAATATGACTTTTATTTAATGTATCATGATTCAGAACTATAATTTACTTTAATATAAGTGTCATCTTATCGTTTATTGTGCTTTTTATAAAGCGCAGAGCAGCTTCAAAATCGGACGGCCATCCAGTTTTCACCAAGCTTCTTTTGGAGCTTAATATGGGTAGTCTATTTCTACACAGTGGGAGCTTTAATACATTTTTAAAGGGCCGAAAGTCTCAAGACAGCAAGCTTTCAGAAATAACCACGTATGTTTAAATGGACGAGTGATAGATATGTTAGGGGCTGTTTAATTGAACACCAACATATGTAATCAAATTAAATCTCGCATAAGTGTCAAAAAGGCAGTGCTTGTTTTTTTTTTGTTTTTTTTTCTATAAAATTAGCCTAACGGTCGGCGGTACAGGTACATGACGTCACGTGCGAGCGTTAACTCGGTGACGATGTGCTAAGTGGGGGAATGAAAAAGGAGGGGTTCAAGAAATGCGACTCAGCAAGCTTTTTACATTTTTTGACCCTTCTTAATAGTTCTATCGTCCCCACTGAGAAAATGGATCACCAATGAATGACGCGTCATACTTCTACAGCTGGTCTTTCTCCTACAACCATCCCCTGTTTTCACGAAAAAAAAACCTGACCCATCTCCAAAATCACATCGCTGAGTTCTACTCAACCTCTCGCCACCACAAATCACAATTTCTATCTGAAACAATATGTTCATATGTTTGCTCTGTAATAATGCACGCTGTCATTACTATCTTAAGAGCGACGTCATTTATGAGCGATCTAATATTGATTTGTTTACTGCAAATAAAGTGTTCAAAAGTTCGACCTCCCAACAATTGTTGTGGTCTTGGATGCACACTATTAAGTCTGAAAAGGTCTATTAGTCATTCATGTCAACTATATTTTTAAAAAAAGAAAAATTACTATACAGGGGGTCATTCATAAATGACGTCACGCTTTTTAAACCTCCCCCCTCCCCTCCGTCACACGTCGTCACAAAAAGCCAGACCCCCCCCCCCTAAAATGTCACACCTCAGCCTACAACCCCCCCCCCCCCCCTCAAAATTGCAGTTGAATTGTTTTTAAACAGCTAGATCTATATTTTTCCAAAATCTTGTCTGAACTCTGTCAAAATAGAGTATTTTAATCAATTGTTATTATAATGTATTAAAACAGTTTTCTAAAACGCAAAATAACGTCTAAAATTCGTTTTCTAACATTGCTTTTTTAAAATGCAAAAGTGTGACGTCGCACCATCTGAACCCCCCCCCCCCCCCCTCTCACCCTCATCACACAACGTCACAAAATTACGGACCCCCCCCTACGAATGTGACGTCATTTATGGACGACCCCAGGCATATATTAAAACAATACAAAACAATCATATTAAACCACAAAATCAACACAAAAGACATACGAATAGACAACTTATTGTTTTCAAAACATGGCCGCAGCTTGTATTTACTCATTGTTGTCTCAAACGGGGTAGTTTAAAGTTTATTCCAGGATATTTATGACTGGTTTGGTAATGGATTGTGATTTGTTATTCAATTATCTGTTATATTAAGTAAAATATGACATAAATATGGCCAAATGAAAGAAATATTCATTAGTTACCTTCATCGCACATTACTAGCTACGTTGGAATTTACGACGCTAAACTAAGATTTTACCCATTCTAGTCTAGATTCTAGATCTAGAGTTGAAAAGTAGAATAAAATAATCACTTATCTATAACTTGATCCTGAATAAGCATGAGGCGATGAGCTGACTTGAGACCAGAGAGCGCCTAACACTAGTCTTGATAGATCCAGCTGGACCACGCACCGCCAAATTGAAATTATGACCAATTTGCGGGCCAAATTAGTTTAGGCCTAACTAAATTTTTTCACGACAGGCATTATTTTTATTGTCGGTTGTTATTGATTTTTAATTGTTAAATCAACTGCTTATAGTTATATGTTTAGCCCTAACTAATGTTATTTGTCAGTCATTTTAAAATGTAGCTGTAGTCCACTATTAATTTACACCTTATTTTAAAAATTATTCAGAAAAGCCGATCTTGCGAGTTAAAGCCAAAAATAGGGTTTAAGTGCCTGATTGGAAAACTTTAGGCCCCTAACAACATTCATACTGGTCAAGGGCGTAGCCAGGTTTTCGATGCGAGGGCGGCGAGTGCATACTATCTTTACAAAGATGCTATTTTTTAGTGGGACAAAGATTTAATCCGGCTATATTATAAAATAATGTTTTTTTTTCTCATTTGTCTGTCTAGAGCAGGGGTCTCCAAACTACGGCCCGCGGGCCGGATGCGGCCCGCGAGGTCTTCTCATCCGGCCCGCGGAGATCTTTTTGTCAACGAAAAAAAAATGTTTGTTGGAGGTGGCTGAAATGGCGTGACGTTTAAAAAAGGCGATGTTCACCTCCATTCCCTATTTTGCACAAAACCACCCCACTGAAATAATGTCATGGAGTTTAGTTCGAAACCCTCAAATCAAATTGAAAATGTACCATTGGGTGCAAATGTAGCATTGCCATTCGTGTTGCAGACATTGGTGAAAACATTGTGAATCAAATAGCGAAAAATGCAAGCAAGTTTCGCCATTTTTCAATTGCAACTGATGAGTCGCTGGACAGCTGTTCCACCTCTCAACTGCTCGTGTTCATTAGAGATGTGGATGAAAACAAGAACAAGAACACAAGAGATGGTTTCCTACATAACATGTATGGGACTGTTACCGGAGAGAATATATTCAATGAGTTAAAAAAAAAATTGCTGATTATAACTGGAACTGGACTAACTTCTGTTACCTGACTGTTGATGGAGGAAAGTACATGAGTGGCATAAAGAAAGACTTGGTTGGACAAGCGAATGAGAAATCATTCTACAACCAATGTCCCTGCACTGTATTCTTCACCAGCAAGCTTTGTGTACTAAATATGTGGACATTAGCAGTGAACTAAATCCCTTGGTGAAGATGGTGAATTTAATACGGTCACATGGGCTCATCCATAGATATTTCAGAGACATGTTGAAATATACAAACAGAATCGCAAGAATTACCATATTACACAGCAGTAAGATGGCTAAGTTGTGTGAAAGTTTTGAGCAGAGTATTGAAATGTGTATATATATATATATATATATATGATTTCGTTGGGGGGGGGGGAGGTAGACGGTAGAGGTTATTCGGGGGGGGGGGGAGGGGCCCGTCACCCCGAAGAGATGCCTGGATGAAACTCTGGCCCGCGAACTGATATTTGATAGTTACTGCGGCCCTCGGGCTGAAAAGTTTGGAGACCCCTGGTCTAGAGTAATCCCAAACGTGTCAAATATCTTGAATATGCTATTGTTCATGGTTTGGCATTGTTGTTAACACCCTGTGTAGAAAATGTAGACTTACATTGTTGACACAAAATTTTAAAGTCATCATATTGGTGAGTGAGAGGTGAAACAGGTAAAAGGAGAAGCGGGATTAAATTTGACTTAATTGGATGCCTAATTAATTTTCATGAATTAATTAAAATTGTGTCCAAATTAGTAGGCAGCCCTATCCAACTATTCCGTACGCGCGTTATCATGTTCATTAGATGTTCAATAGTTTTTAGTCGTGCAACTCTATTGTAAATTTTTAATATTTAAAAGTATTGAGAAAAAATATGCATAACGAACTTTTGTTTTAATAACAAGCTTTTATGTAATAATGCACTAAAAAAGTAGAAAATAAATGATTTTCTTGAAATATATAATAATGCACTGCTATGGAAATAACTATAAAGAAAAGCGTGGTTCTCTACCTAAATATTAGTAAAGTTATCCAATAGATAATAATTAGTGAAATAATTTATTTTCTACTTTTTAGTGCATTATTACATAAAAGCTTGATATAAAACGTTTTAATGATTTTTAAAAATACATTTTAATTACTTCAACTTTTTAAAATAGAATACAATATCGTAGAAAAAGAACAGCGCACCAAGTGAACAGCAAATAATGTGTGTATACGTGCGAAATATTGGTACTTTATAAATTCATATGCCCTTTTCTTTTAGAAATCGGAAATAGCGTAAAGTTCTACTTCCGGAAACCGGAAATGACTCAACATTTATTAAAAGGCAGATAGTTAGATCTATTACCTACATGAGAAATTTCGTCAATCTATCTGAAGCATTACTCAAGTTATATGCTTTTGAAAAATCAAAAGTAGAAAAAGTTCCACTTCCGGTTATCGGAAATCGCTGAAAAGTTTATACACAACTATACGAATTTGATATAATACTTATATATGAAATTTCATCAACCTAGCTGTAACGGTACTCAAGTTATTGTGTTCACATTGACACATACATGCACACATGCACACAGACACACTGACAGATTTGCAAAGGGGTCATCCACAAATGACGTCACGCTTTTTGGACGATTTTTACCTCCCCCTCCCCTCCGTCACACATCGTCACAAAAAGCCAGACCACCCCCACCCAAAATGACGTCACACCTCCTAAAATATTGCAGTTGAATTTTTCTTAAAACATCGATATTTTTCGAAAATCTTGTCTGAATTCTGTAAACATAGAGTATTTTAATCAATTCCTGTTACAATTCATTAAAACAGTTTTCTAAAACGCGAAATAACGGCTAAAACTCGTTTTCTAACATTTTTTTTTATGCAAAAAGTGTGACGTCACACGATCTGAACCCTATCCCCTCATCATACAGCGTCACAAAATTACGGACCCCCCTACGACGGTGACGTCATTTATGTAGACCCCTAAGCCCAGTTTTCTGACTCGATTACGCGTAAAACGCCTAATTTTTTTTTTTTTATAAAACTGGATTTAGAATTTTCGCCCGATTAAAATAAGTCCCCCATTCTCCGAATATGATGAAATACTCAGGTTTAAAACGGCGTAAAACTCTGTATAAGCAGTGTTTCTTCGGGAATTTTTTTCTCCGAGGGGCACTTGAAATTTTCGGGGGGGGGGGGGGGGGGCGGTAGACTTTCTTCGGGGGGGGGGGGGTGACACTGTTAAAAGTATATATTTTCTATATAAATTATATAAGTTTCATTTCATTGGGGGGGGGGGGGGGGCGGTAAAAATTTTCGGGGGGGGGGGGGGGGGCAAGATGCCTGGAAGAAACTCTGTGTATAAGATAAAGTAATAAAAGCTTGTAATATGCAGTTTTTTTTTCCTCTCTCTTTCTATCAGAAAGGTACAGCCGCTAAACTCATGTAAGCGCCAAAAAGACATAAAAATCACTATTAACGAACAGGGTGGTACTATCGCCATGCCTAAGATAGGCACCTTTAAACACCAACAGAGATCTAGAGACACTAACTTTAAGGCAAAGATGAGGGCCTTTATTTACCACGAGGTAGGCCTGCATACGCTTTGCCACTAGAAGGCTCCTTCCTCAAACCTCATTTTTTGGGTGTTATTTATTTATAGTGGATGTCGTAGTTCATGTTAATTAATTTTTATTAATACACTTTTGAAAAGGTGACGCTGTTGCGAAAATGCTCTCAGGGGAGCGCCTGCACATCATGGTAGCGCCTTTAATAAAATATCAATATATTCAATATTATTATTATTATTCTGGTCAGTATTGGCGTTTTGCATCTTATAAATTCTCAAGAAGAGTAGAACACGTGGGGTGTGAATGAGGGAGCCATCGAAAACAGAGTGCCATATAAAAGCAATGTACCCTAGTTACGCTCCGTACAATGATCACATTAAATAGAACAAGTGGCTTCAAGAAAAAATAATGATGTCATGTGGACAAAATAAATCATCAATAATCAATAGCTCAATAGCATGGAGTGTTTTTTAGGTCTAGAATGTAGGACAAAAAGTCACAAAAATTAAAAGAAAATGACGAGTCACACAAAAAAAAAAAAAAAAAAAAAAAATTATGCGTAAAGAAGGACCATAAAAATATGTTCCAAAGTCAAAATAATGACAATAGCAACTGAAAATATACTTCCGTTGACTGACAGATGTCAGTACAACCTAGGCCTAGATTCTTGAGTTTGTTGTAGGAGGCGGCTGCTTCAAATCTACATGATCGTAATTTTCAAAAGGATTGTTTTTGATTTCCAGATTAAAAATGTATGATTTTTAAAATTATTTTGTTGCTGTTTTTTATAGACATGAAAAGTTACTAGATCTAGAATCTAGATCCAGGTCTAGAATCTAGAACTTGTGCAGACTTGTTTAATAAAAAAAAATATAATAAAAAATGTAAACAAAACATGATCAGACACGACACGTGAGAAAACTAGCGACCAGATCGATCATAATTCTCATACTACGAGTGAATCAGAATCGTTAATTAATATAATTCTTTACTGGAGTTTCCGTTTCTAGATTCTAGTAATTATTAAATTAATCACAGTTTAGGACCTACAACTTAGGAATTTCCTATTAGTATTAGTATTAGGATTAGGCCTAATAATAATTTAATAATTTATCATTAGGGCCTAATTCACTATTAGTAATTAGTAATTTCTGTTGATTGTTGATGGTATTTGAAAACTATTTCTACTAAAATTTATTAATTTAACTTAGTAACTCAAACTTAGGCTTTCTAAACTAGATCTATCTAAACTGAGGGAAACTGGCCCTGGTAACACTACTAACTACTAACTAAAAGACAGGTAAAGAAGTCAGATGGTGGGCATTTCTTGTAAAACTGTGTTGTAGTTTAATAACATATTTATTTATCTAGTAGACTAGTAGGCCTTTTTATTATTATTATTTTACTAGTTTTATAATTTATTTATATCTATAAAATATAAAACTTAGGCCTATGGGCTTAACGATTTAAACACTAAATAATTTATTGTGACTACTTAGTAGTTTAGATCTATTCTAGATCCATAGGCCCTAATAAATATTAAATAGTGTAGGCCTATTTTATTGTTTAGCAGGCCCTATATAGGCCTAATTAGTAATTAATATTATAATGTATAAGCCTAAATGTATAGGCCTAGTAAGAGTAACCTAGTTTAATACCATAATTAATTATTATTAGGCCTGTGGCCTATCTCTAAGATACTATTAGCATTAGCATTAAACGTATAGGGCCTAGTATTATTCAGACCTGGCAAATGAAGTTGAGCTCATCTATTTCTGTGATGTCAGCATATGAAGGGATAGTTAGTAGTTAGTACAATAATTCATAAAACCTAGCCGCCTCTGCTTCTTTTAACTCAAGCCTGGGACCCGAACTCGAGACTTTTAGGTTCACCAGTCAGAACTCTACTGTTTGACCATAATGCTATCAGACAATATTTAATAGTCAGCCAATTTGATATATCTTCTTCTCTTATTTTCTGTTATTTCTTTATTTGATTAAAATCAAATTGTTTTGTTTTTACATTAATTAAAAAATGGACAGTCTTATAATTACCTACTATTAGTCCAGATTTTTAGCTGGGAACTCACTTTATATTATGACTCTAGAGCTATCTTGAAGTCTCATTCTGACACTAATTATATCTGTATCTCCTGCTTGGAAAAATAAAGTACCACCCAGCCTGCATACTTGGCAAAAGCATAATACTTGTTATGTATGTTTATCTATAAAAAAAAAAGTAGAGATTTCTCTTTAGACCTAATGATCCATTGGGCAGATGAAGTAGAATTCATGTTTTTTGAACTCGACATATGAAGGGATGGTGTGGTCAGCATTATGTCCAGCCAGCTTAATTTTCCCTAACATGAGTTTGGTAACATCAGAGCTGGGTGGACTCAGGAACCCTACTGGTTTTATGAGCCTCGTATTTGAACTCAAGACATATGGGTTAGCAGTCTAGCTCTCTATTGCTAGGCCATGCTCAGTCTTTAAGTCGTAACTATAATAAATATTTTTATCTATGATCTAATTATTTGTCATTTTATCTAGATTGATGCATATGAAGATAGCCCTAACTTATGTGTCATAGCAAGTTGCCATGAGTGTAAATATAAGCTTCGATGACACACCTATGGGCTCAATATATTTTGATGGCCCCATTGATGACAGAGAGGAAGAACTGGAGAGGGAGCGAGAGCTAGAAGCTCAGGAGGTTTGTGTTGTTTTTAAATGGTAGCTATCACATGATCAGAAATTTTTAACACATGCATCAGTAGCTGCTTATGTTTTCACGAATTGTGTTAGTAGAAAATTAAAAGTATTAATACATAGACATTTTTTGTGTAAATAAATTTTTAAATTTTAAAAAAGATTTAATGTTTAGGGCTTATAATTGAAGTTAACACAAAGTAAATTATGGCATGTTTAATTTTAGATTCGTCGTGCCTTAGAAGAAGAATTAGGAGACTTTGTTGATGATTTTTCATATTCGGATGAATCGGAAGATGAAAATTATGACTCAAATCACCCAAGCAGGTAAGCTGTTGAATTGAAGTTTACCTTTGTATAATATAAAATAAATTCAATAAAGAGTATGAATATAGAATCTATTGTATAAAATAATGTAACCTGGCCAAATAGTTTATTTGATTTGTAAACATAACAGATAGGTTGTAATTTTAGATGTTTTGAAATAAGCTTATGAAGGAATTGCGTTAAATTTTAGTTTATTGCCTACAGTGTTTAACTAAATTTATTGTTTGTTGTATAGGAGCTAAAATAAAGCTGCATGTTTTATTTATTATATTTCAATACAAACACGGTGCTTTTACATTTCCCCCCAAAATGTTTTTTTTCTGTTTTTAATTTAAAAATAAATAAAATGCCCACAGGAATGTCTCACAGACTGAAGGAGATACCAGCCAGTTCTTAGCCTTGCCCTCACAACAACCTGTTCCATCATCCCCCTTGTCTAATGCCAGATGGAAATCTCATTCCATACCAGAGGGTCTCCACCATGACGGTTACAACTACACCCCTGCTGCCCACCGCCACAACGGCGCAAATAACATTGAGGAGCTTAAGGCAGAGCCTCGCACAATCAGTGGCTCGGTGGATAATTTAACCAGTGTTGGAGCAAATCACAATTTTTCTGGTGGCGGTGAATTTGGTTATAACTCGTTACCTCAGCATGCAGTTGTGCCTAGGCAACATGGACAGTTTCAACAAGATAGAAGCAATGGTCATGGACAATTTCAACAGGATAGAAACAATGGTGCAAACTATTCACAGGATAGCACGAAAAATGTTTTTATGCCGCCTGAAAATGGACACACGCAACAAACATCATTTGAACCACGCTATCCAAAACAGAGCAATCAAAATCAAGCTGTAAGTATGTCTGTGTATAATTTTTATAATTCATTTAGTAGTTTTCAAATACTAAATAATTTCCAGAGACACCGAACTCAAAGCCATGTTATCAAAAACTCCCAGGTGTGGGCAGTTGATAAATTTAGAAAAAAATACATTATGTTAGGGGAATCACTTAGTGGAATTAAAAATAAAATTGTTGATTAAGAGGCTGAAACTCTTGAAAGGCAAATATAATGCTAGGTGTCTTAGACCAAGTCAATTGTAAAAAGGGAATCGGGTTGGTAAAGCTCATTGTTGCTAAACCAAAGAGTCCTGTGTTTGGACTACCGGGCAGATAAGACTCGATATCTGGGAACAGTTACTAGGAGATAAGACATAATCAAACAACTGCTGCTTGTAGTTTGTCCTTGGATAGATCCGGAAAGAAAAGCGGAAATCTGAGTCAGCCGTCCATATGGTGTATAACACGGTGACACATAATACTTAATTGTATTGGAGGAAATTCCATTTAACATTTTAATTAAGAATAGAGAAAAACAAAGTCGTAAAAAGTTTTGCAGATTCTGTATCTAGTTCCTCTTTTAAGACTTAAAATGCAGAACAACTACTTTAAAATGGTAGCAAACTGTTGAAAATTTGAAGAATAATATCTCCATAGAAAGTTAAAAGCTGTTATTTTTAGGGTGTGAAAAAGCATATTAAAAAAATGTTTCTTTATTTTAGCGTTATTTATTTATTTCAATTTTAAAAAGTGCCCCTTTCTGACCTGACTATTTGTAGGGCAGATGAAGTTGAGTTCATCAGTTTCTTGACCAAGGTAGACGTCTTACAGCATAATGCCCAACCACCTGTACTCTCCCTAGCAGGAGTCATATACATAGGATGGACACATAGATGTTCTATGGATATAATCAAAATCTGTGTATGTTTAATCCATTTGTTTTCAGGAGCCTAAGGGTGACACCTACAGTAACTACACTGTGGTTTACAACAAGAAACATGCACCAGAACACGGGGAGGAGGAGTTTTATTTACCTACTGACCAGATCAAGTTCTTTCAGAAAGGTAGGCAAAATATTATTTACCTACTTAACATATGCAGTTCTTTCAGAAAGGTAGGCAAAATATTATTTACCTACTTAACATATGCAGTTATTTCAGAAAGGTAGGCAAAATGTTATTTACCTACTTATGCAGTTATTTCAGAAAGGTAGGCAAAATATTATTTACCTACTTATGCAGTTATTTCAGAAAGGTAGGTAAAATATTATATAACCTACTTAAAAGATAGGCCTACAATTCTTTCAGAAAAGTAAGTAAAAAATTATTTACCTACTGACCAAATAGTTCTTTCAGATAAGTATGCAAAACATTATTTACCTACTGACAAGATACAGTTTGTCACCTACCGGAGAATTCTAGAAAATGTTTTAATAGCCTAAATTGAAATAAAACAAATTTTCAAAGTTGTCTTCGCAAGCATTACATAAACATTTAAAACATGCTGGCAAGTTAATTTAGAACAGCCATTTCCAAACTGGCAATATCTGATAACATATCACTAGAAATTTTAATTTTAAAATTGTTCAAATCAGAATATTGCTGCTATTGATTTGACGACTTAATCCTCTTTACTCCTTGTGGAGCATACCATGACCTTCCATTTTGTCCTGTTTATTTTGCCATCTCCCAAGATATCCCTGCTGTCTCTAGTGCTAAAGAATACTCTGTGCTATTGATTTGTTGTATGTTAAATTTTTATAGTCTTTTGTTGTTGTGTACTTTATCCATCTGCCAAATAGAACATCACTGAATGCCCCCCCCCCCCCCCCCTCTGAGTAATGTCATGTTACAACATAATCTTTTATTGTTTCCTTCTATCAGATAAGCCAGAAGATGTACGAACATCACAATCTTTTATTGTTTCCTTCTATCAGATAAGCCAGAAGATGTACGAACATCACAATCTTTTATTGTTTCCTTCTATCAGATAAGCCAGAAGATGTACGAACATCACAATCTTTTATTGTTTCCTTCTATCAGATAAGCCAGAAGATGTACGAACATCACAATCTTTTATTGTTTCCTTCTATCAGATAAGCCAGAAGATGTACGAACATCACAATCTTTTATTGTTTCCTTCTATCAGATAAGCCAGAAGATGTACGAACATCACAATCTTTTATTGTTTCCTTCTATCAGATAAGCCAGAAGATGTACGAACATCACAATCTTTTATTGTTTCCTTCTATCAGATAAGCCAGAAGATGTACGAACATCACATTCTTTTATTGTTTCCTTCTATCAGATAAGCCAGAAGATGTACGAACATCACAATCTTTTATTGTTTCCTTCTATCAGATAAGCCAGAAGATGTACGAACATCACAATCTTTTATTGTTTCCTTCTATCAGATAAGCCAGAAGATGTACGAACAACACAATCTTTTATTGTTTCCTTCTATCAGATAAGCCAGAAGATGTACGAACATCACAATCTTTTATTGTTTCCTTCTATCAGATAAGCCAGAAGATGTACGAACAACACAATCTTTTATTGTTTCTTTCTATCAGATAAGCCAGAAGATGTACGAACATCACAATCTTTTATTGTTACCTTCTATCAGATAAGCCAGAAGATGTACAAACATCACAATCTTTTATTGTTTCCTTCTATCAGATAAGCCAGAAGATGTACGAACAACACAATCTTTTATTGTTACCTTCTATCAGATAAGCCAGAAGATGTACAAACATCACAATCTTTTATTGTTACCTTCTATCAGATAAGCCAGAAGATGTACGAACATCACAATCTTTTATTGTTTCCTTCTATCAGATAAGCCAGAAGATGTACGAACATCACAATCTTTTATTGTTTCCTTCTATCAGATAAGCCAGAAGATGTACGAACAACACAATCTTTTATTGTTTCCTTCTATCAGATAAGCCGGAAGATGTACGAACATCACAATCTTTTAATGTTTCCTTCTATCAGATAAGCCAGAAGATGTACGAACATCACAATCTTTTAATGTTTCCTTCTATCAGATAAGCCAGAAGATGTACAAACATCACAATCTTTTATTGTTTCCTTCTATCAGATAAGCCAGAAGATGTACGAACATCACAATCTTTTATTGTTTCCTTCTATCAGATAAGCCAGAAGATGTACGAACATCACAATCTTTTATTGTTTCCTTCTATCAGATAAGCCAGAAGATGTACGAACATCACAATCTTTTATTGTTTCCTTCTATCAGATAAGCCAGAAGATGTACGAACATCACAATCTTTTATTGTTTCCTTCTATCAGATAAGCCAGAAGATGTACGAACATCACAATCTTTTATTGTTTCCTTCTATCAGATAAGCCAGAAGATGTACGAACATCACAATCTTTTATTGTTTCCTTCTATCAGATAAGCCAGAAGATGTACGAACATCACAATCTTTTATTGTTTCCTTCTATCAGATAAGCCAGAAGATGTACGAACATCACAATCTTTTATTGTTTCCTTCTATCAGATAAGCCAGAAGATGTACGAACGTACGAGCAGCTGACCATTCTGTACAAGGCGAGGGGGAGAGAGATTGAAGAACTGACGCACAAACTAGAGGAGAAAGATGAAGAGATGGGGAAAGAGATCCGGTCACTGAAGCACAGGCTGGCCCTAGCTACAGGTCAGTCTTGATCTTGTGATCCTAGCTACAGGTCAGTCTTGATCTTGTGATACATCAGCTTGTGATCTTAACTTATACGTGCATTATGTTTGTTGTAGTATCCTTCTGTATGGTCAACTATAGAAATAGATGAAGTAGAGTGTTTTGGTTTTTTTTATTTCTGTGTAGGGCCCTTGTCCATCATGTTTGATGGCTCAGAGTTTGGTTAGGTATCCATCACAGCTGGGTGGAGTTTGAATTACTTAGCGTTGGTCAATTTGACCAATTAGCCAATCTGAAACTTTGAGGCATGAAAAAAAAGAATGAAAAAAAAATGGTGATTAAAGTAATGTTACCTATTTGAACATGGTCCATGGGACAGTTGAAGTAGAGTTCACCTGTTTCTGCGACCTTGGCATTTGATAGTGTAGTGTGTACAGCCCTACAACCAGATGTCTTTACTTTCCCTAATGTAAGTCAGGTACCCTTCAGAGAAGTTTGCACTCAGAAATGTCATATTGACTCAAGCCTGGAAACTGAACTTGAGACATATTTGGGTTAGCTATCATGCGCTCTACCATCCAACCACAATTTCTTGTCCTATGGTTTCTTCTTTAAAAAAATAATTACCGTCTCAGCTGGTGGTGATTTTACCAGCTCCCAGAACAGCTACAGCACAAGATGACATTACTCTATAGTTTACTGTCACACTCCACACCCCAGTAACTTTGTATGAAATAACTTTGTGTTAACCTCAAGAAACTTTTTGTGTGCAGGTGAAGCTGAAGGTGCCAGAGAAAGTCTCAGACACTGCCAGGCCTTACTGCAGCAAGCCAAGACTGAAAACACTAACGCCAATGGGAAAATCAGAGCTCTCGAGTCTCAAGTTTCTTCGCTACGGGACACTAAGGAGGAGGTGAGGCTGACATTTTTGTTCTGCTTATTATAGTTCCATGTAGAAGTTGAAAAAAATTGTTTTCTTTTTTTAAATTTATCATTATGAAAACTCAAGTCTTTATTATTAAGTTTATTAGCAATTTTGTAATCAATTTCTCAATTCTCTTTTATTGTTTTACTCATAATTTGAAAAATATTTACATTTTAAGTCGCTTATTCAATTTTTTAAAAATATAATTAAAAAAAAACTGAAACCAACCAATTATTTATAGATTTATAACTTGCATACAGCGATGAAAAAGTGAAGTAGGCCTACTTTGCTGAATATATATATATTTGCACAAAGAAGGAAACTTTTGAACAGTTGTAATGGATATGTAAAATTTTTGGTGCTGGATTCTGTTTGAGTTAAATATTTATAGCTGTATTTCTTTTGCAGCTATAACAAGTTTTACTTACTCCTGCTTAGTTAAAAGCTTCAATAAGTGTTTATTTTTAGTCACAACATACTTTTCTTATCCCACCCATTTTAAAAAACATTGTTAAATATTTAGCTATAGCATGTTTCACCTCCTTGTGTTCCAGCTGATAAAAAAACTTCAGACGGCCGAGTCGACCATCGAGAACTTGTCCCACCACATTGATGACCTGCAGGCCTCGGAGTCCCTGAGCAGAGCCAGGCACGAACATGAGTCTGTCATCTCCAGTCTGACGCAGCGCTACGAGAGGGAGGTGCTGGGCTTGAAGGAAAAGATGGATGGGATCAAGGCCGCGCTAGAGAGCAGGGTAAGTAGAGTTGGGTTTGGGTAGCTGAAGTAGAGTTGCTGTATGAGAGGGAGGTGCTGGGCTTGAAGGAGAAGATGGATGGGATCAAGGCAGCGCTAGAGAGCAGGGTAAGTAGAGTTGGGTTTGGGTAGCTGAAGTAGAGTTGCTGTATGAGAGGGAGGTGCTGGGCTTGAAGGAGAAGATGGATGGGATCAAGGCCGCACTAGAGAGCAGGGTGAGTAGAGTTGGGTTTGGGTAGCTGAAGTAGAGTTGTTGTATGAGAGGGAGGTGCTGGGCTTGAAGGAGAAGATTGATGGGATCAAGGCCGCACTAGAGAGCAGGGTGAGTAGAGTTGGGTTTGGGTAGCTGAAGTAGAGTTGTTGTATGAGAGGGAGGTGCTAGGCTTGAAGGAGAAGATGGATGGGATCAAGGCGGCGCTAGAGCAGGTAAGACAAGTAGATTGTCAGTTTGGGTAGCTGAAGTAGAGTTCCTCTGATTCAAATGGAGGGATAGTGCAGTCAGTTTTATGCACCTCCACTTTTTTTAGTAAGTAAAGATACCCTTTTGGACCTGGGAAGGATGTTTTCGTGATCTATGCAGTAAGAGATTTTTGGATTAGTAGTAGAAACCAATGGTCAGTTGCAGGAAGCTGCATTAGAGTTAATCTGTGTCTAGGTTCACGTCAGTTAGTGTATGTATCATTCCTTGTACTATTCACAAGATATCATGTTCTTGAACTTCATGTGGTAAAGAGCAAAATCTGCCTAGAAATGATAAAGTGACCCATTTGAATATTGCGATGCATATGAGCATCTTTGTCTCTGGTTTGGCACTCCATCAGACTAAAATTATTTGTTTTGGAACATTATTTAAAAAAATAACACAAAAAAAAATGTCAGCTTAAAACACTTTTTATAAAAAGTGTACTGTAATTCAAAATTTGTTATTTTTATTACTGATCTGTTATGAAAAAAATCTTTATTAAATAGTTGCTGTTTTACGGTTGTGTTCTCTTGAGTTCCTCGCTTGAAGGTTAAAAAATTAGATCTATAGATTGTCTTTTTAAAGCCATATTTTTAAAAAGTTTTCTACAGTGTTAAAATGATTGTTTTTATTAATGACTGTGTGTTTTGAGTAGATATTTGTTTTGTTACTGTTGTTTCACGCATGTGTTGTTTTGTTTCTGTTGTTTCACGCATGTGTTCTTGTTTTGACCACCTGTAGCAAGACGAGGTTGTGTATTTGAAGTGTGTTTTGATTAGATATTTGTTTTGTTTCTGTTGTTTCACGCATGTGTTCTTGTTTTGACCACCTGTAGCAAGACGAGGTTGTGTATTTGAAGTGTGTTTTGATTAGATATTTGTTTTGTTTCTGTTGTTTCACGCATGTGTTCTTGTTTTGACCACCTGTAGCAAGACGAGGTTGTGTATTTGATTAGATATTTGTTTTGTTACTGTTGTTTCATGCATGTGTTTTGATTAGATATTTGTTTTGACCACCTGTAGCAAGACGAGGTTGTGTATTTGATTAGATATTTGTTTTGTTACTGTAGCAAGACGAGGTTGTGTATTTGAAGTGTGTTTGATTAGATATTTGTTTTGTTACTGTAGCAAGACGAGGTTGTGTATTTGAAGTGTGTTTGATTAGATATTTGTTTTGACCACCTGTAGCAAGACGAGGTTGTGTATTTGAAGTGTGTTTGATTAGATATTTGTTTTGTTACTGTAGCAAGACGAGGTTGTGTATTTGAAGTGTGTTTGATTAGATATTTGTTTTGACCACCTGTAGCAAGACGAGGTTGTGTATCTAAAGAAACAGCTGGCTGACACAAGCCAGGAGCTGGAGAGGGCCCAGGTGTCACGAGGGGAAACCATCAACAGGCTGTCTCGGAGTCTGGAGGAGAGCCAGAGGCAGTGCCAGGCATTGTTGGAACACTGTAAGTCTGGGGGTGTGGCTTGTGTTCCTTGGGTGTATGTTTGGAGGGGTTTGTAGCTTGTGTTCCTGGGGTGTATGTTTGGAGGGGTGTGTGGCTTGTGTACTGGGGGTTTTGGATTTTGTTCCTGGGGTGTTAGTTTGGGGGGGTTTAGCTTTTGTTCTTGGGGTGTGAATTTTGTTCCTGGGGTGTAGATCTGTGGGTATGTTTAGTGTGTGTGTCTTATCAACATATTTCATATGAATTGATAGTGTTTTCCCCCCCCCCCATCCAATTGACAGCATCTAGCCATGAAATCAGCACACTCAAAGCCCAGCTACAACAAAGTTTGGCATCAAAACAAATATCTGATGATCTCTGTCGTTCTTTCCAGGTGAGGCTTATATGTCTTGTGTTGATACATTTGGTAAAACTGATGTTCTATTACAATCGCTGGCTCTGCAATATGTATAGATACTGAGATTTTTCATGACTTGTATCACCTAGGGAAAATTTAATAATAACCAAACTTAAAATTTTTAATTTCTTTATATTTTTGTATTTTTAAAATATTAGATTAACAAGTGTTCACCGCATATAAAAATTTCTTTTTCTTTTGTAGGATGAAGTGAAGGAACTAAAGGAGCAACTGTGCATGCTTGAGTCAGCTTCTAGTCTGGGTGTCTTCACAGCCAGCCATGTGCCAGCTTCTCATGATGATTCTATGACGGATCTCGGCATTAGAAAAACTCTCGACTTCAGCACACCCCAGTCCATGGACAAGTAAGTCTCACCTTGATCTGGGCATTAGAAAAACTCGAGGGTTCGAACTCGAGACTTTTCGGTTTAGCAACCATGAGCTTTTACCGACTCGACCACGCCGACCCCCTTTATGAGACTAACTAGTAACTAATCTAGTTAAATTTCACATTAACATTGCATTTGTTGTAAAACTGATTTAAATTAATAATTGCAATGATGGTATTTGAACATACTTGCGGTGGGGATGACAAAAAGATGTGGGGAGGGGGCGGTTGTGTGTCCAATTTGTATGAGGCGTGGATTAATGTAAACTTGTTATAATTCTCTGCAACAGATATCTAAAAGATAAGTTAATGTTTTTAATTTTTTCATTTAAAAAACTGTCATTCATGTATAGAATGTTAACTGCTTATTTTATGTCACATGGCAGATATCTAGACAACAAGAGTACAGAGGATCTCATAAGATCCCTCAAACAGGAACTGGAAAAGTGTATACACAGCAACAAACAGAAGAGGGCAGAGGTCACCGAGCGCACACAGGAGGTCAGGTTCCTGCGAGAGAAGCTGGAGGAAACAGAGAGGAGATCTGATTCTCTTGAGAGGACTTGTGCTGAACAAAAGGTTGGTTTTGTAGTGCTTGATTCACCAAAAGGTTGGTTTTGTAGTACTTGATTCACTTGAGAGGACTTGTGATGAACAGAAGGTTGGTTTTGTAGTGCTTGATTCACCAAAAGGTTGGTTTTGTAGTGCTTGATTCACCAAAAGGTTGGTTTTGTAGTGCTTGATTCACCAAAAGGTTGGTTTTGTAGTGCTTGATTCACCAAAAGGTTGGTTTTGTAGTGCTTGATTCACCAAAAGGTTGGTTTTGTAGTGCTTGATTCACCAAAAGGTTGGTTTTGTAGTGCTTGATTCACCAAAAGGTTGGTTTTGTAGTGCTTGATTCTCTTGAGAGGACTTGTGATGAACAAAAGGTTGGTTTTGTAGTGCTTGATTTAGTCATTGTTCAATAAAAATTGTACAATCGATAGTCTGAGGTCTCATTTCTTTCTGGTTTCTTTTTCAGAAATCCGTAATTTCTATTTAAAGATGTTAAATTGAAAATTTTAAAATCTTTTTCTGATCGTTTAAAAAAAATTGTTTTCTTTAACTTGATCTTTCATGCAAAAAATTAATATTCTCCTTTTATAAATTACTTACTTGTAAGTAAATCATTTTGCCATTTGTTCATTCTGTGTCTCGTTTCAACTATCTCTATTGTTTAGATATAAAATTGTGTGTTATTTGTAGGGAATGAAAAACTATAGATCATCTTTGGGTTAACACATTCTAAGATATTAATTTTTCAGGGGAAAGAATTAAAAAGCACGTAGCTTTTAATATTAGTAAAATTAAACAAGACTCATTAATTTCATGACCACTGTTTTTTTTTTTTAAATTATGTTTCCACTTTTATATTCCAGCGCAAAAGTTATACAAACACGTTGAATTCTGATATAATAAATATTCTTTAAACCTTAATTCAGTAAAGTAAAGTAAAGTTTCCCTTTCAAACCTGACGGTCTATGGGGCAATTGAAGTAGAGTTCACTTGTTTCGGAGTGATCTAGCGATAGAGAGCTAAACTACTGTTACGTCCGGGTTAGCTTCGAATTCAAGAACAACACTTCGTGTATAACTTCACTCCTTTTATTTGTCTCAATGCATTCAAGCGTACCATAACAGCCCTCGTCCTAACCGCTACTAACCCGCTGACTGCCCCCACAATCGTTCACTCGCCCTTTTATACCCGCATTCGACCTTGGGATTACAAGACATAAACACACAAGGGTAACTACACAGTAAGGTGAACTCCACTCACACAGGCACTCTCCCCTAGTTCTAGACTATTCTAACCTATTCTAAACTAACCTACAACTGGCCCGTAACACTACCCCCCACCTAAGTATTTGTAGTAATAACTACAAATACTGACTAACAAATCCTAGCTAAATAAAAAACACAAAGCCTTTCATACACATACACTAGTAGACAAGTTAAAAATATACATTCCGAAGAATGTATATGACAGATTGTATATACAATGAAATACATAATGACAACATACAGAACTGCTACAATTTCGAGCTAGCACAAATCATCCGTGTAACTAACAAACACAAAAAAAAATCATACACACCCAGTTGCATCGTACCGAATCTAAGAACTTTCCAGACCACAATTTTTTTTAGTCTACCCTGTGCGCTCTCTGGCTGCACTGGTTTATGACTCCTACCCATATCTCAACCATTCTACATCACAAAAAAATTTTGAGTCAACCTGCGCTCTATGGCTACACTGGTTTATGACTCCTACCCATATCTCAACCATTCTACATCACAAAAATTTGAGTCAACCTGCGCTCTATGGCTACACTGGTTTACGACTCCTACTCATATCTCAAACATTCTACATCACAAAAATTTGAGTCTACCCTGTGCGCTCTATGGCTACACTGGTTTACGACTCCTACTCATATCTCAACCATTCTACATCACAAAAATTTGAGTCTACCCTGTGCGCTCTATGGCTACACTGGTTTACGACTCCTACCTATATCTCAACCATTCTACATCACAAAAAATTTGAGTCAACCTGCGCTCTATGGCTACACTGGTTTATGACTCCTACTCATATCTCAACCATTCTACCTCAAAATTTGAGTCAACCTGCGCTCTATGGCTACACTGGTTTACGACTCCTACTCATATCTCAAACATTCTACATCACAAAAATTTGAGTCTACCCTGTGCGCTCTATGGCTACACTGGTTTACGACTCCTACTCATATCTCAAACACTCTACATCACAAAAATTTGAGTCTACCCTGTGCGCTCTATGGCTACACTGGTTTACGACTCCTACTCATATCTCAAACATTTTACATCACAAAACTTTGCAACTCACAGTCGATGTTGTTACATACTCTGTCAAACAGCTATAGCGTCGGGCTATTGGCATCCCCACAGCATCCGGCAAACGTCAGGACAGCATCCGGCAAACGTCAGGACAGCATCCAACAAACGTCAGGACAGCATCCGGCAAACGTCAGAACAGCATCCAACAAACATCAGGACAGCAACCGACAAACGTCAGGACAGCAACCGGCAAACGTCAGGACAGCAACCGGCAAACATCAGGACAGCAACCGGCAAGCATCAGGACAGCAACCGGCAAGCATCAGGACAGCAACCGGCAAACATCAGGACAGCAACCGGCAAACATCAGGACAGCAACCGGCAAACGTCAGGACAGCAACCGGCAAACGTCAGGACAGCAACCGGCAAACGTCAGGACAGCAACCGGCAAACGTCAGGACAGCAACCGGCAAACATCAGGACAGCAACCGGCAAACATCAGGACAGCATCAGGCAAACGACAGGACAGCATCAGGCAAACGACAGGACAGCATCAATCAAACATCAGGACAGCATCAGGCAAACGACAGGACAGCATCAAGTTTATGCTTCTACTTGATTTATACTGGCCACCAGTTGTTACGTTCTGGGTTCGTTTCAAATCAACAACAACACTTCGTGTATAACTTCACTCCTTTTATTTGTCTCAATGCATTCAAGCGTACCATAACAGCCCTCGTCCTAACCGCTACTAACCCGCTGACTGCCCCCACAATCGTTCACTCGCCCTTTTATACCCGCATTCGACCTTGGGATTACAAGACATAAACACACAAGGGTAACTACACAGTAAGGTGAACTCCACTCACACAGGCACTCTCCCCTAGTTCTAGACTATTCTAACCTATTCTAAACTAACCTACAACTGGCCCGTAACAACTACTAACCCGTTAGTCTCGAGTTCGAATCCGGGTTCAAGTCAGAAGACCGTCCCTGAGTCCACCCAACTCCGATGGGTACCTAACTCACGTTAGGGAAATTAAAGGCGGCTGGGCATAGTGCTGACCACACTATCTCTTCATATGCCGAGGTCACAGAAACAAGTGAATTCAGACTATAGGTTGTTTCTAATTATATAAATGTTTTTTTTTAATATCAACTTGTAATATCCTAATATATCTGTATTATTATAATACTGAATTTCAATTATGTTCTTATTTTTAAATTGTTTAGAACTTATTTATCAAGCTTTGAGATATCTGAATACTTAACACAAAATTAAGTTCAGATGTAGCTATATAAGAAGTTCTATAATAATGAAATAATATTCACAATTTATTTTTTTAGAAACGCTTACAAGAGATTGATAGTTTAACCAGTGAACAAAATGGTGTAGGTATTATAGAAGCCAAGCTGAAGAAGGATATTGATGTACTTAAGAGGGAAAAGTCTGTTCTTCTAGAGGATATAGAGGTAACTCTCAACCACACCAACCATTCATCACATACATGACTGACTATAACAAGCCATGAACTACACTGACCACACCACTAACCATACATTTCTTTTAAATCACAGCACATGCCTTGTTTGTATCTTTGTATCCCTGCTTACGACTCCTATAGAACACCCCCCCCCTATATTACATACCTCAGCATATCTTTTATTGTATCTTTGTATTCCTGCTTACGACTTCTACAGAACATACCCCTTATATTAACATACCTGACCATATCTTTTATTGTATCTTTGTATTCCTGCTTACAACGATTGACTATAGCCCCTATAGAACACACTTCCTATAAAGCTTACCTTTATGGAACATACCCCTATGGAGCACACTTCCTTTAGAACACACTTCCTTTAGAACACACCTCAATTGACACCTTCAATAGAAGACACCTTCAATAGAAGACACCTTCAATAGAACACACCCCCTATAGAACACACCTTCCATAGAACACACCAACTATAGAACACACCTTCCATAGAACACACCAACTATAGAACACACCTTCCATAGAACACACCAACTATAGAACACACCTTCCATAGAACACACCTTCCATAGAACACACCTTCCATAGAACACACCTTCCATAAAACACACCAACTATAGAACACACCAACTATAGAACACACCTTCCATAGAACACACCAACTATAGAACACACCTTCCATAGAACACACCTTCCATAGAACACACCTTCCATAAAACACACCAACTATAGAACACACCTTCCATAGAACACACCAACTATAGAACACACCTTCCATAGAACACACCTTCCATAGAACACACCTTCCATAGAACACACCTTCCATAGAACACACCTTCCATAGAACACACCTTCTATAAAACACACCCCCTATAGAACATACCTTCCAAAGAACACACCCCTTATAGAACACACCCCTATGTAACACAACTCTATGTAACACACTCCTATGTAACACACCCCCTATGTAACACCCCCCCTATGTAACACACCCCTATGTAACACACCCCTATGTAACACACCCCTATGTAACACACTCCTATGTAACACTCCCCTTCTATAATACAGCTCATGTATCCTATATTCTATCTTTGTACCCCTGTTTTCCCCAGGACTACAAGAAACGTCTGGAAGAGCTCGGCGCCAGCGAGGCCAAACTGACAGAAATCAACTCCGAGCTGAGCCAGCAGATCTCCCAGATGGTCACAGACTTTGATGCAGACAAGCACTCGGCGCTGGAGAGGTGCCAGAGGACCATGGAAGAGGTCAACAGGATGACCATAGAAAACCTGCGTGCAGAGCTAGAGGAGAAGCATAGCATGGAGAGGTCAGTGTTAGCTGATCAGTACAAGCAAGAGATACAGACATTGAGGTAAGTTGAATGATGAGGTGCTACACTAGGTTCATTTATGTGGTTTGTATGATTGGATGTTTGTTTGCATTTTAAGAAATTTAATATTTCAAGAAGCAAATTATTTTATTTTTTTTTAAATTTAAAAAAAAAATGTCTTATGAGTAATTTATCCTATAAGAAGAAAAACCCAGTATTTCTTAAATATTTCTACTTACTGCTATTTCATGCATAAGTTTGACTTTTTAGCTCAACATGATTCACTATGTTTATTGTAGTTCAAATTCACATATGTTAAAAAGTTTTTGCGTATAAAATTTTAAAAGAAATTTCTTTTGACTCCTTTCTTGGGCTTTTCTTGTTTTAAATGTTTGCTTGTAATTCCTAAAAGATATTTTAATTTTTAATTAAATTTTAATTTAAAAAAAATATTTAATTAAAATTTTTTTTAATTTTAAAGACAGGATCTGAAATCTGCACTGACTGATCTTGACAAGGTCAAGGCTATGTATGTCAGCTTGTGTGAGGAGACAAGAGTACAAGAAGAGGAACTGAAAGCCAAGTTAGATAAGCAGTTGGAAGAACAACTTCAGAAGGTTAGAGTTATCCTTTTGTTTTCTTAGTCACCATGCTTATCATTTTTGTAATGTTGGAAGTAATTTAACCTTACTTTAAAGCTTAAATGACAAAATCTTATACTATCAAAATAACTATACATTTTTACTTTAAATAAATTTTAGAATTTTTTTCTTTCTCCAAAAATAAAATTGGAATATAAATAAAATTTATTGTATAATTTATCCTCTAATTTTGTCCAATTTTGTAGTAGAATGGTTCTTGTTACATATTGTTCCACACATTATTACTTTAAAATTGAATCCTGATTTAAATAACTTATATTGATCCACCAGCTGAAAGATGAGCATCATAAAGAAAAGGAGATGTGGGACAGGGCACAGAAGGACGAATCAACCAAAGCTGCTGATGTAGAGTCACTGCGGGAAAAAATTGTTGCAGAATTGAAAGCAGATTTTGAAAGAGAGATGGAACTTAAGGTGAGGATGAAAAATTAGCTTTTAAATTCAACTCAAAGTTTTTTGAGTAAATGCATAAAATTCGTATCACTGCACCTTCATTAAAAACACACTCATTTATTTTTTGGCCCAAATGCTATGTGCTTACCATAATAGATAAAACTTATTTTTTTGTGCATTTTACTTAAAACTAAAACAGTTTTTATGAGTTAATTATTCATTAAAATTTGTGGAAATAATAAACCACATCTTTCAAATAGGTCTATCATATTGACAATTTATAAACTTGTATGCAAATAGTGTACACTTATAAAAAGATCAAATTGAAAAGTGAACAGTTGTAACTAAATGTGCTAAATTATGTATTGACTTGTAACAGTATTTTGTTTATTAATTCATTTAGGAGTTACATTGAGCCTGTATATATTATGTATTGAAGTCATGGTTGTCATAGATAGATGGTAAAAAAAGTAAAGTTCCCTTTCAAACCTGACAGTCTACGGGGCAAGTGAAGTAGAGTTCACTAAGCATTGTCCTAAGCATTGTCAGGACAGATAGGGGAATGTTTTTCTTTATGCCTGGGGTGCTAAACATCTGGCTTCTCTATACATTATCATTTCAATGCATGAATGAATGAAAACAAATGCACCCAGACATTGGTTGGTTTATTTGACAATTTTTAGGTGTTGTTGTATAGTATAAAACAGTTGCAATATGTGACTAAATGTTTTGTTATTAGTTCTTGTAGGACCTGAAACTTGTTGGAAATATGGAGCTTCTAATAGTTGCAATCTTTAACCAAATTTTTTGTTATTAGTTCTTGTAGGACCTGAAACTTGTTGGAAATATGGAGCTTCAAATACTTGTGATCATTGACTCAATGTTTTGTTATTAGTTCTTGTAGGACCTGAAACTTGTTGGAAATGTGGAGATCCAAATACTTGTGATCATTGACTCAATGTTTTATTATTAGTTCCTGTAGGACCTGAAACTTGTTGGAAATGTGGAGATCCAAATACTTGTGATCATTGGCTCAATGTTTTGTTATTAGTTCTTGTAGGACCTGAAACTTGTTGGAAATATATAGCTTCAAATGGTTGTGATCTTTGACTGAATGTTTTGTTGTATTATCAGGTTCTGGAAGTGAAACTAAAGTGCCAGGAAACACACCCAGGTATGATAGCTGCAGCTGTGACTGAGGCAAGGCAGGTCTGGTTGGCTGGAACAGAGAGAGGTTGGTCTCCTGTAATTAACATAATTATATTTGGTATCCTGTAATTAACATAATTATATTTGGTATCCTGTAATTAACATAATTATATTTGGTATTCTGAAATTAACATAATTATATTTGGTATCCTGAAATTAACATAATTATATTTGGTATCGTGTAATTAACATAATTATATTTGGTATCGTGTAATTAACATAATTATATTTGGTATCCTGTAATTAACATAATTATATTTGGTATCCTGTAATTAACATAATTATAGTTGGTATCCTGAAATTAGCATAATTATATTTGGTATCCTGAAATTAACATAATTATATTTGGTATCCTGTAATTAACATAATTATATTTGGTATCCTGTAATTAACATAATTATATTTGGTATCCTGAAATTAACATAATTATATTTGGTATCCTGAAATTAACATAATTATATTTGGTATCCTGTAATTAACATAATTATATTTGGTATCCTGAAATTAGCATAATTATATTTGGTATCCTGAAATTAACATAATTATATTTGGTATCCTGACATTGACATAACTATATGTGAATTCAATGAGATGCCATGGTCAAGATGCAAAGCACATGCTTGCTAACCCAATATTCCGGAGTTTGGACCTCGGGACAAATGATGTTCATAAGTTGGGGGACACCAACCCATCAAGGAGAGAAAACTCCACAATGAAACATCTTTTGCCTTGCAGTAGTTAGAGTTTGTTCTTGGATGTTCTTAGGTTATAGAAGAATATCCAGTAAGAAAAGCAGAGTCAATAGGACCATATGGCACATAACTTGTTGACTATTAAAATTGAGAAAAAATAATTAGAATGCAGATTAGTAAGAAATTATGGGATATTCTTATTTAGAATATATAAAATTTAATCAACAATATTAAACGAAAACTATATTTTTAAAATATGATATATTGTGATATTCATTTAGCCTTAATAATAAACTTTAAGATTTTGTTTTTTTAAATATTCTAGAGCGCAGTAAGTTATGTGAGTTTAATAAATTATGTAAAGAAATTAAAATGTATTGTTTTTTAATTTAGATTCAAAGCTTCAGGATTTAAAAGAGAAATACGAAACACAAATTGAGGACTTGAAGCTCCAGCATAGAAAAGAGTCTGAGAATTCATTGAAGAACCGAGAAGAAAAGTTTCAGAATGAGCTTAGGTATTTTCTCAAAGAGAGGGAGGATCGTGCAAAAGTTAACCTGGAAAATGCCTTGAAAGAATGTGAGAGCAAAGTAAAAATGGAAATGGAAAAAGTTATGAAAGATAAAGAGGCATTATCTAAAATGGAAATGGAAAAAGTGATGAAAGATAAAGAGGCATTAGCTAAAATGGAAATGGAAAAGATCTTGAAAGAAACTGAGACCAAAACAAAAGTGGAATTAGAAAAGGCTTTAAATGAAAAAGATTTGAATTCAAAAATAGAATTAGACAAGGCATTGAGAGAACAAGAACTGATTTTAAAAGCAGAATTAGGAAAGGTGTTGAAAGAAAAAGAAGCAATTCAAACAGAACTAGAGAAAATTAAAAACAGCTATGAAGAAAAATATAAATTTGAATTAAACAAGGCAGTAAAGGAATGCGAAAAAAATGTACGAGAAGAAATGAAATTTTTTTGTGAAAATTTAAAGTCTGAACATGCTAAAGAGATTGAAAAACTCACCAAAGAAAAGGAAGAATCGAAGCAAGGGATGGTAGCAAAGAAAAATCTGTTGAATGCTTTAGAAAGAGAAAGAATGATTGAAGAAGAGGTTGCGGAACGTGTGAAAAAAGAAGTTGAAAAGCTGAAAGTGAATAATGACGAGGTTGAGAAGAAAGTCACAGAACGCATGCAAGTATTGCGGCTAGCTTGGTTAAAAGAGGCAAAAGATTATATCCAAAAAGAGATCCAGCAAGGTGTCGAAGAGGGGGTGGGAGAGGAAAGAAAGAAAATGAAGGAAGAAATTGATAAGAATAAAGAAACTATGGAGAAGAATAACAACGAGGAAGTGGAAAGAAAAGTTGAGGAAAAAATCGCGGTGGAATTTAGTAATCTGAAAAAGAAATTTGTGAGTCAGTTGAATGAGCAGGTGTTGAAAGAGAAGAGCAGGTTAGAACAGGAAGTCTTGGCATGGCGGGATGAAGCCAAGAGAAAAATGGAAGCAAGTTTTGCCAGTAAGCTTGCGGCCAGCTTAGAGGAAAGATTGAGAGAGGAGAAAAAGAGAATGGAGGATGGGACTAGAGAAATACAGGAGGAAGAGGTGAGGAGAATGAGAGAGGAAATGAGTGATGAAATGAGGAAGTATATACAGAGACAGAGAATTGAATGGGAGGAGGAGGTGGAGAGTGAGAGGAGGGAGGTGAAGCAGAGAGAGGCTGTGTTTGCTGAGAGGATGAAATCTGAAGTTGAGGCGAGGTCAAAGGTAATGTGAATTTTTTAAATTTTTGACCTAGTTATCTATTTAGATTAAATAGCCATTGTAGTATATGAAGGGATAGTGTATTCAGCACTATACCCATCTGCCTTTACTTTTCTGAACACAACTCATGTACCTGTCACAGTTGGGTTAGGACTAACTCTGTCATTCATATGTCGTACATATTCACATCAGCTTACCTTAACAATACTTCAATATATTCACCCTTCAAACATCTTAAAGATCCTACATATGCACAAATCATATCTCCACATTGGTTGCAATAAAATAAAATAAATAATAATTAAAGTACCCTTGTGAATCCTACAGTCCATGAAGCAGGTGAAGTAGAGTTCACCTGTTTCATGGATGTCCATATTTGAAGTGAAAATGTGGTCACCGCTATACACAGCCACCTTTACTCTCTTGAACTTGAATCATGCATCCATCAGAGCTGGGCTATGGCTACACATCAAGCACCAAAATAACTAACATCACAACACATTTCCACTATACCCAGCCACCTTTACTTTATGAAACTTGAATCATGCACCCATCAAAGCTGCGCTATGGCTACACATCAAGCACCAAAATAACTAACATCACAACACATTTCCACTATACCCAGCCACCTTTACTTTCTCAAACTTGAGTCAAGCACCCATCACAGCTGGGCTATGGCTACACATCAAGCACCAAAATAACTAACCACAACACATTTCCACTATACCCAGCCACCTTTACTTTCTCAAACTTGAGTCAAGCACCCATCAAAGCTGGGCTATGGCTACACATCAAGCACCAAAATAACTAACATCACAACACATTTCCACTATACCCAGCCACCTTTACTTTCTCAAACTTGAGTCAAGCACCCATCAGAGCTGAGTCATGGCTACACATCAAGCACCAAAATAACTAACATCAAAACACATTTCCACTATACCCAGCCACCTTTACTTTATGAAACTTGAATCATGCACCCATCAGAGCTGGGCTATGGCTACACATCAAGCACCAAAATAACTAACCACAACACATTTCCACTATACCCAGCCACCTTTACTCTCTCAAACTTGAGTCAAGCAACCATCAAAGTTTGGCTATGGCTACACCTCAAGCACCAAAATAACATCACATCACATTTCTTACACCTGCCCAGGCCTGCTTTGAGCGTGACGAGGCTGTCAAGGTCATCAAAGCCCTAGAGCACTCCTACAGAGAGGAGAAACAGAGGTTGACCTCCAGCATTGAGTTCTGTAGAGAACAGTTGGAGATTTCCAAAAGAGAACATGCTGACCTGGTGGAGAAGTTCAAGGAAATTGATCAGCGTCACAAAACTGCCATGAAAGATGCCAAGATTCTGCTAGCTAGAGTAGGTCAACATTCTGGTTTTGATTTAAGAATTTGTTGTATATACTTATTTATTAAGGACATGTTGTATATATTTATTTATTAACTACATGTTGTATATACTTTTTATAAAACTACTTTTAAAAAAAATAATTTGAGGGATAAAATTTTATTTTTGAGGCGTTTGGTAATGAACGCCAGTGAGATAACACATTTTTCTACTGTCCCATACATCTTATCCTCTTCATGCCCAAGACACATGGGGTAGATGAAGTAGAGTTCTTCTGTTTTGTTGACGTCTGCATATGAAGGGATAATGTTGTCAGCACTATGCCTATATTTTCGCTTACGTGAGTTAGGTATCTATCATAGCTGGGAGGATTTAATGATGTTTTTCTGACTTAAACTTGGATTCGAACTCGTGTCTTTTGGGTCAGGAGTCTAGCGCTGTACTACTAGGCCACACGTTTAATATATAGAGGGTATTTCTTTTATGAGTGTTGGACAGTGCGCTCTCCCAAAAATAGAAGAGTTAAACAGTCTAGCTCTCTATTGCTTACCACTAGACCACTCCGTCCCATCTACTGACACATTGAAGAAGACAAATGTTAGCTTTGTCTAATCCAGGGGTCTCCAAACTTTTCAGTCCGAGGGCCGCATTAACTATCAAATTTAAGTTCGGGGGCCAGTTTCTTCCAGGCTTGTATTTGATTTTTCTGGGCAAAGTTCCTCAGCCATCACCAACAAACGTTTTTTCCGTGCACAAAAAGATCTCCGCGGGCCGGATGAGAGGACATCGCGGGCCGCATCCGGCCAGCGGGCCATAGTTTGGAGACCCCTGGTCTAATCTGCTGCACTCTTCAGGTCCCTCACAAGGTGTGAGAGTTGAGTGTGGGCGGATTAACAGTTCTTCTTTTAAACAAAGTTTTAGGTTCTTTCATAAGAGAACAAAATCTCATGTTTCTTTCAGATATTTTATGTCATCAGGATATGTTTAAAACTGTTTAATTATAAACAATGTTTTTTTTCTTGTGCTAGTGTTGCTGCTATGAAAACTACAATTACTGTTAGAGTTTCGACACTTGTAATTAATTGTAGATGTAAATGTAGGTTCCTAGAAAAATATACAAATGGAAAATTGTGCAATTGAAAACTGCGCAAATACAAACTAACGAGCCGACCCGCTATTTAGTTGTTGGTGAATTCGACAGTACCAATGCTGCCACTGAAAATATTTGCTTTAAAACACTAAACCCCCATTCCCCCCCCCCCCCCCCCCGTGAAAGCAGCCTCTTCTTAGTTACCTCCTCCTTTAAAATAGTTTCAAACTGAATTATCTGCCCCTAATAGCCGTCACCAAACCCGGCTCTACGATTGTTTTGTAAATATTTAGCGTGAACTACAACTCACCTGACCATTTGAGGGGGGTGGGGGGGGGGGTGGTAGCGATAGAGAGGAAGAGAGGGGACTGCAAGGCGCGCGTTTGCAGCTTGTTTTCGAACTGCTCCCAGAAGAGAATTATATATATAGATTATACAAATACACTTTAATTTTACTACATTTTGTGGAAATACGTTTTATTATGCTACAAGGTACATGTGGTCATTTTTTGCTATTTGCTAATGTCGATCAATTCTTAATTTAAGATAACAAAAATGCCTTTGGGCCCTTTGCTGTTTTCGAGAATGATGTGCATCTTCGTCAGAGTGAATGTATCCATGGCAACACATTCTTATGTCCCATCTCTAATTAGTGTATGTGACTATTTTCTCTTGCCTTCAGAAGCTGGACGAGCAGAGAGAGAAACATGAGGCGGAGAAAGACCACATCAACTCCATCTGGAAGGTCAAGGCCAGGGACCTTGTCGATGACCACCAGGCTGCCCTGGACAGTTTAAAAAAAGAGCTGATGAGGTCAAGGTCACATCAGAAAGTAAGACATTAATGATTTTCAAGCATGGCTGAGTCACACATAGCACGATCTCATCCCTCTGTTTTTTATTTAGTTTAACGCATCTCCATTGATGGGTAACCATCAGAACTGAGTAGACTCATATGTCATGTAGTTAAAAAATAGGCACACTCTTGTTACCAAGATTTAATATTTGCCTGCTTTACTTGTGTTTTTCTAAGACATTTTTATGTTAGTATTAGAAAAATGAATTTGAAAAATTGTTAGTGTTAAAATAAATGATTTATCTATGATTTTTTTTTTACTATAATAATTGGGAAAATAGAAGAAGAAAATAGTATTGAAAACCTAAAATAAATTATTGTTTCTTTGTTAAACTTTTAGGATTTTGTTTCATCATTTTCCACGATGAAGGCTGAGATCTACAAGCAGAAGGCCAACACTGTTGAAGAGTTTAGTTCCAAGTGTAAGACAAAGATCAGAGCTCTTCTGTGTGGGTTAGTCCTCGTCAATTTTTTTTCTAATATATTGACTTTTATACAAACAATTTTTCCAAGTCCAATTTATATATATTTATATACATCAGCATAGTTTTTAATCTATCATAATAATTTTTATTTTTTTGTTTCCCCATAAACGTTTTATTTTGATAAAAAACAGTTTTCTTTATTATTATTTTTTTTTCAGTGAAGTAGACGATTGCACGATCAAAGCTGTAGAGCAGGCAATGGACATCGTGGCACGAAGGATCATTTCAAATATATCCACATCCGACTCTGCACCTTCCACGCCTAGATCCAACTATGATAACCTAGGGGAACACCCCAACCCAGAAGAGCACTCAGAAAAAACAAAAACAGAAACTATGAAGCGGAACAAATCCAACGTAACGGATCATCAGGCTGAGCACCCACATAGTCCACAACCCAAGGACAACACCTCGGGGAATAATCGTGAGCACCCACGATTGGATAACGTTGTTCTGTTTGAGGACACTTTCTACCACACACCATCCAGTTCTAACCAGTCATCACCAGCAGCCCATGCAAGGACAAGAGCCAGAACCAGACATCACATAGACCTACCAAAAACTCCATGCCTCTCCCCTGCTCATTTGTCCCCATCAAGAACATCAGCATCGCATCCAGAAAACCCTAAAACATCTCCTCGTGCTGATATGAAACTTTTAGAAGCCAAGGTAAGAATTGCTAACTGGGCTCGCAGTGGAGAAACACCCTGGAAATCTTCAATGGAGGAGTTAACAAAGGACCCAGATTTTAATTCCTACACCAGTTTAAGTGAGGTTCATAGGAATTTTACCGGCACTTCAGAAAATAACGGAAAATTTTCTGGAGTTAAAGATCGGAATAAGAATGTAGGAGGAAGCAATGATAGTGAGAGATTTGTGGATGAGGAAGGTTTTGTAAAACCAGGCTCTGGTGAAGAGAGGTGGCTCCGAATGAACAGAGAGAAGCAGACGTCAACCAGAACGACTGGCCAAAGTGCTTTGGAACTCTACAGAAATGTGTGGGATAAGACAGATGATTCATCTGTGGCTAGCAACGACAGTTTTTTCACTCTGGAGCCTGAGCACACCACCCAGGCTCACTCTCATTATGAAGGGCATTCCTATTCAGAGAGTAGTAAAAAAGGGACGTCATCTCACATTCCGAATCACAAGGGCAAGAGAGCTGTTGAGTTAGCCACCGTTCGTAATGTGAACTCATACGAAGACGAGGACCGTGAGTCTGTTAGTTCTTCTGATACCGAGCACTACCCCTTGTTTAAGAATCACCGGTCAAGTTCCTCTGCTAGCCCAGCACCAACATCCACCCCGCTGTCTAAATTAAAGCCGAAGGATAGTTTTTCAGGTGGGGGTGAACCAAACAGATCCAGCAACTGGAAGCAGATTGGCTTAGGAAATCTCAACAGGAACCATCAGCATCACCACACTTCCCCCTCCAAGAAAGGCAAGATGTATGTTCTGAAATCAGCTGAGTTCACTTTTCCTTCTGATATGTCAAAGATTACTGTCACTTCTAATAAGGAAGATCAAAATTCTCTAATCCGTTATAAAAGTTTAGAAGACCTTCTACCTAAGAAAGAGGTTAAATTTCAAAACGCTTTTTCAGATGAAATTGAGACGAACCACAGCAAACACCAAGCCCCTGTCAAAGGGATGACCTCAACCTTCTGGGAGCAACAGAGTGACTGCAGCCCAGAGAGCCAAAACTACAGGCGTGGGGATGTAATCCCAGAAGGTGGTGAGAGTGAAAGGGAGGTCACTCAATCAAGGGAAAGAACTCATTACAAAGAAAGAATCAACAGAAATCCCAGAAACAGCCCTATTGAGACCTGTAATGCAGAACTTAGAAGCCAGTTTACTGAATCTGATCCTCTGTATAAGAAGTCATTACCTAACAAATTTGATACTCACAGAATGCCATGGCATGTGACGGAGAACAAAGTTTCTTCAGAGCCACAGTTCAGAACAAAGAAACGACACGGTGGTTCAAAAATTTTGAAATCAGGTGCAGATGCTCATCACTTTGATGTTTCTGATTTCCGCAGAAGTTTAGAAAATTTGGGTACGGATCATCTTTTATACTCAACGTCTCAACATGGAGGAGTTACTCCCCCGTCCAAAATGAAGAGGTCCACATCTGAACAATCTTTGAACACGGTACACAAGACATACATGCTAGACGAGCAATTTTGAAACAAAAAATTTTTTAAAATTATTTTCTTTGCATAGTTTCCAGAGCTGATGCTGTGATGTTTTAGTTTTCTTTCGCATTTTGTAACCAACTAACGCATGACAAGTCAGTATAGATATTTATAAAGTTTGTAGATTGATCAATGTTAATTAATCTTGTACTCAGTTTCATTTCTAAATTATCTGAGGGATGAAACAATTTAAACATGTAATTTAATATTCAAACAGGATTCTACTTTTGAATAAGTTGCCTATAAAAATTAATATAGAAATACTTAAGTTTTCTATTGATATATAGAGTTACTTTACCAACTAGATTTATTACCAATGTATTTGTTGGTGGGCTGGTTATTTTTGTATCATTCCGTCCAATACTTTTATCACCTTGAAAAACCATATTTTACACTGCCGTGTCTACTTAATGATGAAGGCCTTAATTTTTTTGTCTTTGAGCTAAATAGCTCTGATGTATGACCAGGGACTACTACTGCAAATTTTTACTGCTCATTGTTCTGATTATATACCTATCTTGTTTTTATAAAAAAATGTTTAAAGATAATCATATCATCATATAAATAGAGATGTATCTGAACTAAATATTCTCTGATGTATGACCAGGGACTACTACTCCAAATTTTTACTGCTCATTGTTCTGATTATATACCTATCTTGTTTTTATAAAAAAATGTTTAAAGATAATCATATCATCATATAAATAGAGATGTATCTGAACTAAATATTCTCTGATGTATGACCAGGGACTACTACTCCAAATTTTTACTGCTCATTGTTAAGATTATATACCTATCTTGTTTTTAAAAAAAATGTTTAAAAGATGATCATGCCATATAAATAGAGATGTATCTAACAAAATATATTTTCTAGTGATCTTTAATTGAAGTGTTGTAGACATGTAAATGTTGAAAATTGTAGAGGGGTCAGATTTGTCTTTTTCTAAGCATTTAAAATTACTGGGCATTTAAATGTATATTTTTAAAATTATTTCTTTTAGATACTAGAGTCTTTCATCTAAATGTTACAAAATTTGTGATGATAAGCCTAGACAGTTTAAAACTTGTATTTGTAGAACAGAGTAGTAAACTTAGTAGAACAATAATTTCTCACCCATGTGGTAATTAGTAATACCACATTTACACTTGTGACGTGTGTACTATACACGTGAAGAAAACAAACTCGCAAGTTAATATACATTTTACGCAGGAAAAATGTTTTCACATAACATTAACTTCAGGTTTTCGATTTGCACCCCCCACCCCTCTCAAGTATTTCTCTATATATTTTGCTATTTTTTGCCTTGGTGTCACCCCCCTAAATGGTGTCACCCGGTGCGGTCCGCACCCCCGCCCCCGCCCCCTCGTTACGCCCCTGATCATGCATTCCCCACCTTCCCCTGGAGTCCCTCCCCACCCCCCTCCAACCCTAGGAATTTGACATCCTTATGCATGACCTCAAACCTTTAGAAGTGGTAGCTAGATAATAAAAAATTATTACAGTTTTCTATATTAAAAAAATGAAAGGATCTGCAAACAAATGCTTGTTCATATTTTAAAATGTAAATCTGCCTTGGTTTTATAATGGTCCTATACCAGTTGTACATAATTTCTCAAGTCATTACTAATAAAATATGTTGAATGTATTTATTTATTTCAAATTCCTCATGATTTTAACCTGTTTGTAAAAATAAATGTCTCTAATTTTAATTTTATATGCATGCTTGTTGTTCAGTTCATAATTTCCTTATAGTAGTTGGTTATTGATCTTTCTAGTATGTATAATTCTTTTTTAAATTTACTTTTTTTACAAGTAATTTCGGTAAGGGTTTTAACACAACTGGTAGTGGTTTTGTTGTAAATGTTGTATTAGGCCCAGCTCGACTGCCCCTAATTAATTACACTATAGGGCCTTCATATGCCAAGGTCACCGAAACAGGTGAACTCTATTTCACCTGTCCCATGAACCGTAAAGTTCAAGGGGTACAAAAAAAAATCGCTAAGAATGGAGCTTACAGCCAATTACTGTACAATTTCCAAGCCTTCTGCCCTTAAGCGTGTGACGTCATGTCGGCCGTTGACGGCCCTTATGACATCACTTTTGATTAATGTCACACCGTACATTCTTGTTAATTGAACGCAGCTAATCTAATATCAGATTGAAAATTGGATTGGTCGAGTTAACAACAAACAATGAGTTTACCTAGAATGATTGAAAGGCATTGGTGCGATTAAAAACGGGTCAAAAAGAGTTCAAATATTTGAACACAAGGCTACTCACGCTGACATACAGACACGGGGGGGGGGGCAATAAAAATTCCTGTTTTAGCATGGCATCATCACCACACTATACAACACTACAATAAACCACCGCCCCACCCTCTATAAGTGTAGTGCTTCATTCATGCAGAATATATTTTCACAACGTAAACATTTAAAAAAAAATAGTATTGTAAATGAATTATCTCCCGTTTAAAAAGCTAAATATACAAAAGATATAACAAGGGAGGCAACAAATAATAAAATTTCTCAATTTTACAAAATGATAATATGCGTTAAAAAAAAAACAGAATAAACTATGAAAACATTTTCTCATAAATCATAATGAATGACTATATAAGATAATTTATATTATTTAAAAAAAGATATTTAAAAAAATTAAACTCTTGCAATATCTAAAAGCAAACACACGTTAGAAATATGCCAAGTAAAATTCTAAAAATAATGTGTACAACTTTAACTAATAATTTTTGAAAAATTACAATCTTTTTCACTAAGGGACAATTTTGTAAAGAACAAATATTAATGCTCTCTTTCGTCTTTTTTAAGTCACCGATGTGAAGGAAAACTTATTAATCAAATGGGTGGTAGAGAATGACCACTGAATATTTTCCAAGAAATTTCAGCAATCCGGAGACCTCTTTACTAATTTCATAAGCCATCATGAGTTATCGTCCTTTATTGCAGCTCCTTTATGCGCCTGTTAAGGTGTCCACATCTAGGTGCCAAGTTCGCCGTAAGTTTAAACCATCAAAAGTTTGTTACAGGTCTATATACATATACTAAATAGAGTTTACTCGCACCAACCACCAAAAAGCATCAGAAATTTAGGTATCCTAAAAAAAGTTATACATTGTTAACAATTTAATAAAGATTATAGGTCAGTGGTTCTTAACCTAGGGGTCGTCCATAAATGACGCCACACTCGTAGGGGGAGGGGGGATCGGTAATTTTGTGACGGTGTGTGATGAGGGGGAGATGGGGGGGGGGGGGGTTAGATGGTGTGACGTCACACTTTGGCATTATAAAAAAACAATGTTAGAAAACGAGTTTTAGCCATTATTTCGCGTTTTAGAAAACGGTTTTAATACATTGTAATAGGAGATGATCAAAATACTCTGTTGACAGAGTTCTGACAAGATTTTAGAAAAAATATCGATGTTTTAAGAAAAATTCAACATCAATTTGAGGGGGGGGGGAGGTTGTAGGCTGAGGTGTGACGTCATTTTAGAAGGGTCTGTCTTTTTGTGACGACTTATTTATGACGGAGGGGAGGGGGAAGGTAAAAATCGTCAAAAAGCGTGACGTAATTTATGGATGACCTCCCCCTAGGTTTGATAAAAGCCCAGGTGAGTCAATCTCAAGGGTTCGGCGGAGGCCAAAACATTACACCCGACACATAGTTTGCGATCGGATTTTGTGACCATTTGTTAGTGTGAACGATAGAACTAGCAGCAGCGTCCGATAACAGACCTAACACGACAGCGCCACACAGTAAGAAAGTCCGCCATCTGTATCGTGGTATTTCTAAATCGTGGAACCCTTGACGTCACGACACACATACGTCATGAATCGTGTCAACGCGGGCGTTGATCCTATACACACGTGCTGTGACGAACACACTTTTTATGTGTATATCGTGACCCAGTAGTCGACCTGTGACTGTCTTGGTGGTACGTCGTGTGATTTCTTGCCAGTGTTTCTTCCAGACAGTTTTCTCCGGGGAAGGGGGGCACTTGAAATCTTCGGGGGGGGGGGGGCGGTAAACTTTCTTCGGGGGGGGGGGGGCGGACACTGTTAAAAGTATATATATTTTTATATAAATGATATAAATTTCATTTCGTTCGAGGGGGGGGGGGGGGGGGGTCGGTAAAAAAATTTCGAAGCCCCCCCCCCCCCCCCCCCCCGAAGAGATACCTGGAAGAAACTGTTTCTTGCTTAAAATGTTTCATCCCTTCATACTATCTCGTGGAAAAAGAAAATAGTCAGACGAATATGACAATATGAATTCACATGAGTGTTTCTTATAGACTTTTTTCTCCGGGGGAAGGGGGGGGGGGGGGGGGGGCACTTGAAATTTTCGAGGGGTTTGCAATGCAAAATTAAGTAATTGTATTCTAGCACTTCCTAAAGCTGCGTAGAGATTATTAAATTTAAAGAACACAAAAGACGATGAATTTTTAAAGCGAAATCGCGCATTCCTGAACAGGTATCTAAGAACCAACAGAAGTCACAATGCTTTGCAATAAATATTGTTTATTGTTTTTTTTTTTAATTTTGATTAAAAATCATATTTTATTGGTTTTTATTCTTTGAACACAGTGACGTTGATGTAGTTTATTTTGTGCACCAGTAAAATATATGTAAAATATATTTGGATTTGAAAAAAAAAAAAGAATTTCTACAAGCCTACCCGCGGTTTAGCATACACCGCTGTTTAGTGACGGTGAAGACTTTCTGGAAGACAGCTGAAAGACACACGGTTGTGCATGCATGGAGAGCGAAGGAGGGGGCGGGAGGAGGGTTAGAGGGTCGGCCTGCGTGCATGGTGTCCAGAGTTTCTTCCAGGCATCTCTTCGGCCCGAAGAAAGTCTACCGCCCCCCCCCCCCTCCGAACGAAATGAAAATTATATAGAAAATACATACGTTTAACAGTGTCCACCCCACCCCCCGAAGAAATTTTACCGCCCCCCCCCGCCCCCCGGAGAAAAAAGTCTGGAAGAAACACTGATGGTGTCCCGCATGGTTGGGCGACGTAGAGAATTATATATATATATATATATATATATATATATATATATATATATATATATATATATATATATATATATATATATATATATATATATATACAGATGTCCTATTTAGAAGAGTTTTGTGAATGCGCATCTGAAGCTGGCGAGGTTCGGTACCTCTTAAGAGATTAAGAACCACTGTTATAGGCAAACTCCGTGCATTTGCTCTCTTTTTATTAAACCTTTGTTTTTTAAGTGATGGGATAGCGAGGTCGGGGCGATAGTGCTTCCTGAGCCCACCCAACCATGATTAAATTCCTGGAATATAAAGGTGGCTGTACAGAATTGTCCTCACCAGAGGCGTAGCGACCCTTCCCGGCGCCCGGGGACAAACTTTCAATTTGGCGCCCTCCTCGGGAGAAAATTTTCAATTTGCACCCCCCCTCAAGCTTTTGTTTTGCAACCCCCCCCCCCCCCTCTAAACTTTCGATTTGCACGCCCCCCCCCCCCCCCCAAAAACTATTTATAATGCAAAAATGACATTTTAATTTGTTTTTCCAACCCATTTTGGCGCCCACTATGGTCGACGCCCGGGGACATATGTACCCCCCTGCCCCCCATCGCTACGCCTCTGGTCCTCACTATTATCAATTAGATACCGCTCACAGAAACAGGCTATTCTACTTCATCTACCTTTTGGACCAATGTCTAGAAGGATAATACCTATATATTATCTTTAATTTTGCGTATGTTATCTGTATATTGTCTTTAATTTTGCGAACGTTTTAATGTCATAATGAAATTTATTTCCAATACTATTAAAATGTACTCTTACACGGTAGATCCATTTACTTTAAAAAAAAATTATTATTTCAACATTGTGGTTATTTTTTCAAAAATTCAACAAATAGGCATATTTAAACACCATTTGTTTCAGAACAATGTCTGAGGAATATCTCAAAAGTATTTTAACATTATCTGAATAATATCTAAACAATATAAGAAAAATCTCATCAATAGTTTTTTAAAATCTCAATATATCCATTATTATACCATCCAACTAGGTTTGATAAATCCATTTTTATCTTTACACAACTCTATTCCACATTACCAACTACATATTTTGTGTTCACTAAATAATATATTTTATTTCATAATCTATTGCAAGCAAATACCATTTCTCACTCATAGTACTATCTGTCAACACAACCGTATCGGATTGTGCCTACTTAATTTTAACTACTCACACTGGTTTCACAAGTGTATGTTTAAAAGGAAAGTCTTTCAATCAGAGCATAAACAAGACCAATTACAAAGAAATTGTGAACATATTTATTTCATCAAATCTTACACACTTAGGAATTAGAAACATTTTTTCATCAATAAATTATACATTCAATACATTTCATGGACAAGTATTTGTGAAATCATGAACTAAAACATTTTTTCATCAATAAATTATACATTCAATACATTTCATGGGCAAGTATTTGTGAAATCAGGAACTAAAACATTTTTTGATCAATAAATTATACATTCAATACATTGAAATAAGGAACAAATGGTTTAAGACCACAAGGCACAAGAGTAAAAAAAATACTCATAGCTGGCCCTTGTCCCACACGTTTCTGTAGAGTTCCAATGCACTTTGGCCAGTCGTTCTGGTTGACGTCTGCTTCTCTCTGTTCATTCGGAGCCACCTCTCTTCACCAGAGCCTGGTTTTACAAAACCTTCCTCATCCACAAATCTCTCACTATCTTTGTTTCCTCCTACATTCTTATTCAGATCTTTGACTCCAGAAAATTTTCCGTTATTTTCTGAAGTGCTGGTAAAATTCCTATGAACCTCACTTAAACTGGTGTAAGAATTAAAATTTAGGTCCTTTTAAAACTCCACAGCTGAAGGTTTCCAGGGCACTGCCCAATCAGTAGTTCCTACTTTGGCTTCCAAAAGTTTCATATCATGCTGGGGAGATGTTTTGGGATTTTTACCAGGTGTTCTTGATGGGGACAAATTAACAGTGGGCAACCAGAGAATTTTTGGTAAGTCTAAATGTAGTCTGGTTCTGGCCATTGTCCTTGCTTGAACTGCTGGTGACGACTGGTCAGAACTGGATGGTGTGTGGTAGGTGTCCTCTAACAAAACAACCTTATCCAGTTGTGGGTGCTCATGATTCTTGCCTGTGCTGTTGTCCTTTGGTTGTGGACTATGTTGGTTCTCAGCCTGATGATCTGCCACATCAAACTTGTGATGTTCACATGCCCTTGTTTTTCTTTTTGAGTGTTTGCCTGTGCATATGTGATGTATTTTGCCATCCTGGGTTGATTTAGGAGTGGAAGATGCTGAATAAAGTGTAAATACACTTGTACTGAGTACCCTTGCCAAAGTATCCACAGCTTGTTCCACAGCTTTGGAGGTGCAATCGTCAACTTGACTAAATAAAATTAAAATAAGTTACATTATCATTACTAATTATCTTTTGAATAAAAATTAAACAAAAATAAATTTGTTAAAAATTAAAAGTCAGCTGATGTATGGATAATTATTTAAAAGTTTTCTGTATAAAAGACAATTTGGAGAAATTAACTAGAAAAAATATCTGTATAAAAAGCAATTTGGTGAAAATTAACTAGAAAAATTTTCTTTGTAAAAGACAATTTTGAAAAATTAACTGGAAAAAATATCTGTATAAGACAATTTGGAGAAATTAACTGGAAAAATGTGTGTAAAAAAGACAATTTGAAGAAATTAACTAGAAGATTTTTCTGTATAAACGACAATTTTGAGACAATTAACTAGAAACATTCTGTATTAAAGACAATTTGGTGAAAATTAACTAGAAAAATTTCTGTTTAAAAAACAATTTGGAGAAAATTAACTAAAAATATCAGTCTATTTAATAAATAAAAATAAGACTAACCCAGATAGAAGGACTCTGAACTTTGTCTTACACTCTTCAACAGTTGCTGATATAGGTGTACATAAACATGTAATGAGCCTCTTTGCCAAAATATCAATAGCTTGTTCCACTGCTTCAATGGTGGACTCATCAACTTGTCTAAAATTAAAACAAGTTACACCATCTTGACTTACAATGTTTTAAATAAAATACCATTTATTAAGAAAAATGAGAAGTCATTGACATATGGATGATTACTCAGAAAAATTTTCTGAATAAAAGACAATTTGGATAAATAAACTAGAAAAATATCAGTCTATTGAATCAATAAAATTCAAGGACTAACCCAGAGAGAAGGACTCTGATCTTGACTTACAATGTTTTGAATAAAATACCATTTGTTAAGAAAAATGAGAAGTCATTGATTAAGGATGATTATTCAGAAAAATTTTCTGAATAAAAGACAATTTGGATAAATAAACTAGAAAAATATCAGTCTATTGAATCATTAAAATTCAAGGACTAACCCAGAAAGAAGGACTCTGATCTTGACTTACAATGCTTTGAATAAAATACCATTTGTTAAGAAAAATGAGAAGTCATTGATGTAGGGATGATTACTCAGAAAATTTTTCTAAATAAAAGACAATTTGGATAAATAAACTAGAAAAATATCAGTCTATTACATCAATAAAATTCAAGGACTAACCCAGAGAGAAGGACTCTGACATTTCTCTTATACTTGGACCTAATAGAGTTAACCATCCGCTTGATGATCTCAGCATTAATTGTGGCTACCTTAATGTGAATCAAGTCATCAACTGAAATACCAGGTAGATTTACAGTGTTACAACAGTATGGTCAAATGCTAGGGCCTTTGGCTGCTAACATCTCAAGTCTTAAGTTCAGATCCCGTAGGAATCCTTGAGTCCACCCAGCTCTGATGGGTACCTGACTCAAGCAAGGGAAAGAAAAGACGGCTGAGCATAGTGCTGACTACACTATCTCTTCATATGACAAGGTCACTTAAAACAGATGAACTCTACTTCGCCTGCTCCATGAACCATCAGGTTCAAACGGGCACTTTACTTAAACATCAGGCTGAATAGATTTTTAATCAGCATAAACACTACTTTAAAGTACATATAAAATTGTGCACAAGAGGATGTGTATTATATATTCCAAAATAATTTTTATGTTCCAGTCACTACGCCTCTGGAAGTAACCTATAGAAGAGAGAAGTAACAGTAATTTTATAAAGTGGTATTGTGAGCTTTACCTTGTACTTTAGACACATTCTCACGGTACTGATCTTTCTGCTCTATAATAGCATTGCTTCCTGGATCATGGAACTGCAAGATATAAGGGAAGTTACTCTAATAACATGCAGTATGCTGAAATAAGACAACTAGAACCCATTTTAAATAGAAGAGTTTACAATTATTTTGATTAAAATTACAGCACAATGAAAACTAAATAAAAACTATTACACTATAAGCTTAACAATACAACAACCATATATTTAAAATTTAATTTTTTTTAATAATACAGGGCTGCCTACCCCAACAAATCTTCTTCAGTAACAAGTATATAAATTTTAAATGATAATTGGATACTGTTCATACGTTCAGTATATGTCACTCTATTTCAAATACAATGTAAATAAGACAAATTTTATATTATTACAGCATTTAGCATAATGATGACAAGTGGCTATGTTAAGACACTAATACTATCATTTATTTTAAAGAAATGGACTAACTCAAAATGTAAAGAAATGGGAATTTTTTTTTGCAATGATAAACGATAAAGGCTTGCACTACTCAATAATTTTCAGAGTATCTGCTAAAATCTATGCCTTATTTTGACTTTTATGAGGAAAAAAATGTATAGTCACAATATAGTGCTGATAAAATTCCTATGAACCTCATTTAAACTGGTGTAAGAATTAAAATTAGTCACAATATAGATGACACTGAACAGCAAGTGACATGGGAGGGGGGGGGGGTTTGAAACCAACCAACCAAGAACAAACTTCAAGGCAACAGTTCTTTGATTTCAGAGTTGTCCCCAGCTTTTGAGACTCGCCTGCCAGAGGTTCAGAAACCTTGAGCTTACCCGACCCAACCTGCAATTTACTAGCTAAATATAAAACTCAGACAAGGAACCAAAAGTTACCACTAGAGAGAAAAGCAAAAGTATAACCATTGCAGTGTAACCATAAGGAAAGTGTAAAAGAGGTTGGCCAGAAAAACACCCCGAAATCTTTTCGCTCAAAGCTGACCTAGGCAGATGTAAGAAATGTGTTGTGATGTCAGTTATTTTGGTGCCTGATGTGTAGCCATAACCCAGCTCTGATGGGTGCCTGACCCAAGTTTCAGAAGGTAGAGTTGGCTGGGTATAGTGGAAATGTGTTGTGATGTTAGTTATTTTGGTGCTTGATGTGTAGCCATAACCCAGCTCTGATGAGTGCATGACCCAAGTTTCAGAAGGTAGAGTTAGCTGGGTATAGTGGAAATGTGTTGTGATGTCAGTTATTTTGGTGCCTGATGTGTAGCCATAACCCAGCTCTGATGGGTGCCTGACCCAAGTTTCAGAAGGTAGAGTTGGCTGGGTATAGTGGAAATGTATTGTGATGTTAGTTATTTTGGCCATAGCTTCATATTTAGTGTAACAAATGTAGACATGATTTGTATACAAGTGATGTGTCTTGTAAATTAATTGTAGCTAAATAGTCGGATCTTTGAGATGCACGAAGGGTGAATAAAGTTAAGTATTGATAAGGTCAACATGATCAATAAAAGAAAATATTAACATTACCTTAGACTGTGCTTCGGTTTTCATTCTTTCAGTAAACTCTGGCTCTTTCAGCTTGACCCCTGGCTCTTTCAGCTTGACCCCTGGCTCTTTCAGCTTGACCCCTGGCTCTTTCAGCTTGACCTCTGGCTCTTTCAGCTTGACCTCTGGCTCTTTCAGCTTGACCTCTTTGTTTTCACTCTCCATCTCGTGGCCCCATATACTTCTCTGTATGCACTTACTTACATGGTCTCTCAAACACTTCATCATTTCCTCCTGTAGTTCTATCTTCTTTTTCTCTATTGTTCTTTCTTGTAGGCTTGATAAATGCCTTAACTGTCTCAGCATATACTTCATTTCATCACTCATTCTCCTCACCTCTTCCTCCTGTATTTCTCTAGTCCCATCCTCCATTCTCTTTTTCTCCTCTTTCAATCTTTCCTCTAAGCTGGCCGCAAGCTTACTGGCAAAGCTTGCTTCCATTTTTCTCTTGGCTTCATCCCGCCATGCCAGGACCTCCTGTTCTAACCTGGTTTTCTCTTTCAACACCTGCTCATTCAACTGACTCAATTCCACAGCAATTTTTTCTTCAACTTTTTTCTCCACTTCCTTGTTGTTATTTTTCTCCATAGTTTCTTTATTCTTATCAATTTCTTCCTTCATTTTCTTTCTTTCCTCTCTCACCCCCTCTTCAATACCTAGCTGGATCTCCTTTTGAATATATTCTGCTGCCTCTTTCAGCCATGCCAGATGCAGTTCCTGTATTCTTTCATTGACCTTTTTTTCTACCTCATCATCATTTACCTCTGTGACTTTCTTTTCAACTTCCACTTTTAACTTTTCAACCTCTTTTTTCACACGTTCAGCAACTTCTTCTTCAATCATGGTTTCTAAAGCATTCCGATTTTTCTTTGCTAACACCCTTTGTTCCAATTCTGCATTTTCTTTGGTGAGTTTTTCAATCTCTTTAGCATGTGCAAGCTTTAAATTTTCGTAATTACTGCGTAATTCTCTCATGGTTTTCTCATATTCCTTTAAAGCTTTACTTAAATATCTGTTTTGAATTTCCTCTCGTTCTGTTTTTATTGCTTCTCTTTCTTTCAACACCTTTTCTAATTCCAACTTGACAATCAGCTCTTTTTCTTTTAGTGCCTTCTCTAATTCTTGCTTTGTTTTGATCTCATTTTCTTTCAAGATCTTTTTAATTTCTAATTTTGCTTTCATTTCACAATCTTTCAGAGCCCTTTCCTGATCAATTTTCATAAGATCATCCTTCTTTTTAAGCAAATACCCGAGCTCTTCAACTGTTTCTTTTAAGTCTTGAATCTTTAAATCTACAATAAAAATAAGTCTTTTTAATGTCTTTAAATAATCTACTCAAGTAACTTCATGTATCTGTAGATATTTAGATAACATTTTAAAAAAAACGAAATGTTCTATCACTGAAGAAGCATAAAAATATTTAAGAATTAACAAAATATTTGTGGGTTAATACACACATAAAAATTTAAAAAAATATACCCAATGCATAATTTTTTTTGTTACTTTTAACAAAATCTACAAAAAAATTATTTTAGTTTAACCTAGATCAGTTCCAGCCAACCAGACCTGCCTTGCCTCAGTCACAGCTGCAGCTATCATACCTGGGTGTGTTTCCTGGCACTTTTGTTTCACTTCCAGAACCTGATAATACAACAAAACATTTGGTCAAAGGTCGCAACAATTATAAGCTCCATATTTCAAACATGTTTTAGGTCCTGAAATAACAAACAGATAAAGAGACAGTAAAAGAAAAAATGGGAAAACCTAAATACTTATTTATGTTAACATGCGAAAAAAGTGCTTGGCAAAATAATCTTGTCCTGTTTGTGCTCAAGACACATAGGGCAGATGAAGTAGAGTTCATCTGTTTAACTGACCTCGGCATACAGTAGCATAATGTGGTCAGCACTATGCCCAGCCACCTTTGTTTCCCAAACGTGAGTAAGGTACCAATCAGAGCTGGGTGGACTCAGAGACATTCTACCGACTTGAACCCATATTCATACTTGTCACTTTCAGGTTAGCAGTCTAACACTAAAAGTTTAACCCCATAAAAGGAAAAATAAGGAATAAAATTTCAGCAGACACTCTGAAAATTATTGAGTAGAGAAAAAGAAAGAATGCAACACTGCCTGCAAAATCTAAGTTTCAGGTAGAAAATACAGAAACAACAATGTCAAGAAATGCATAAGGAAAAGACAAAGAGAATGATATAGAATTGCTGGCAAGTGAAGCAGAAGAAGTGTTATACCAAGGGAATACTAGAGAAGTTTACACTAGAATAGGGCTTTTAAGTCTCTTTGCTTCTCTTACTTAAAATTTGAAATCTCGTTAGCCTGGGTCAGGTGAATTCTCAAAGTATCATTATCAGTTTTTACAGTTTAAAATAACTTAACAATAGCGTGACTTTTATTTCTTTTTTTTACAGATTTAATAAACATATTCACAATTGGTTTGAAAAATACTAGCTGGCTAGTATGATAAGAAGTTGTTGACCTACTAACAAGCCCTATTAAGAAGATGGCTGGGAAGTTCAGTAAACTTGAGGGGCCAGTTAAGACCAAAGATGGAAAGGTAATACCTGATATGGATGGACAATAATTTTTGAAGAACTACTAAATAAACTAACAGAGTGTATGCAAGATGGACCACCAGCTGAAACAATAAACCGTTGTACTAAAAAACAAAAGAAGGATAACTCCACCTTCTGACGTTGTTCTTCCCACTGCTTATCTAACTTGGCTTTCAGTTCCGCTTCTTGAACTCTGGTCTCCTCCCACAAGCTGACATACATAGCCTTGACCTTGTCAAGATCTGTCAGTGCAGATTTCAGATCCTGTCTTTGAAATAAATAAAAAACGGACACTGTCAAAAGTATATATTTTCTATATAAATTTTGTTCGGTGGGTGGGCTCAGAGATGAAAGAAACTCAACACAATTAAGTATTACATGTTAACATGTTTTACGCCATATGGCCAGTTGACTCCGATTTCAGCCTGCTTTCTTTCTGGATTTGCTTACATAGACTTTAGACAAGGTAGCAGTTAGGAGTTTTCCCTTCTACATGGGTTGCTAACAAGCTTAATAACCCCAGGGTTTGAACTCAGGACTTACTCTACCACATTGCTGTGTTCTAATATGAAAAACTGCAACCATATTTTTGGGTTTTACAGAACTGAGAATATCAAAAACTTTAATTGTTGCTTCGCAATGTGTTACAATTCATAAAAAGGCAGAAAAACCAAAACACACTGACTAAATATACAAGCCACATGAATTAATGTAGTGTTTCATCTAATCATTCCACTTACCTCAATGTCTGTATCTCTTGCTTGTAATGATCAGCTAACTCTGACCTCTCCATGCTGTGTATCTCCCCTAACTCAGCACACAGGTTTTCTATGGTCATCCTGTTGACCTCTTCCACGTTCCTCTGGTATCTCTCCAGCGCCAAGTCCACAAAGTCCAAGTCCTTGTCTGCGGATTGCGATGATGGTGGGGTAAAGAAATGGCTACCATCCTCATCATCCTGTGAGACATTTCTGCTAATATTTAAAAAAAAATTAAACAATAAAAACATAATTTTGGAGGGGGAATTTACAAAAAAAATACGTCTACTTGAAAATACAAAACTTCATTTTAGAACCTTAAACCAGGCTGTCAATTTAGTTTACGAAATTAAGTAAAAAGAGTTTAGTTAGCATTTTATGCAAATCTAGATATATGTATGACAGTCACACCAAAACAAACAAGGATAAAAAATAAATTAATTGAATAAATAAATAAAACTATAATAAATAAATATTTTTATATGCAATTCGTGCATGCTTAAGATCTAAACACATATAGAAAATTAAAAAAAAATAAGATTCAAATATTCCCTAATAATTATTCAACAGTTTACCTGCTTGGATGATTTGAGACATAAAAGTGCTTTGTAGAATTGTCTGAATATGAACAATCATTAAAAAAATCTTCTAATTCTTTTTCTGCAGCACCATGAATCTAAAATATAACACAAAATTTACTTGTATTATTTTTATTTCATTTTACTCCTAAACATGTAAACTTAAAAAGACATTTGTTTTACAGTAAAAAGTCTATGCATTTATAATTGTAGGAAAAATAAATTGAGGCATTAAATTAACCTCTCTACTTAAACAATACACTTTTTCTATTTTAGTTTAATCCTAGTCCTTAAGCCAACCATTGTCTTAGCTTAGCTGAAAAATAAAGAACACATACACCAGCATATGGTACTTAAAACATTTGATCATGTGATTTAAAAAAAACAACACAAACCTCCTGAGCTTCTAGCTCTCGTTCCCTCTCCAGTTCTTCCTCCCTGTCATCAATGGGGCCATCAAAATATATTGAGCCCATAGGTGTGTCATCCAAGCTTATATTTACACTCATGGTATCTTGCTATTACACAGTTAAAGCTGTATTCAATGTTCATTTATCTAGAGAAGAAAAGGCAAAAACTGAACATTCTTACTTATAATCATACAAATAAACCTACAAAACTGATATTTTAACTTCTAACTAGTGGCCTAGATAAGAACCTGTAGTATTCTGTAGTGCCTAGCAAGGATATCAAGATAAAAATAAAATAGGTATTATTCCCACTACTTTCTTTCAAAATTTACCACATAGGTACAAAGGCGTCGCGAGGCAGGGTGTGTGGACAGCACCAGGTGACACCATTTAACGGGATGCCACCAAGACAAAAAAAAATGCACATCATATAGAACAAATGTCTTTTAAAACCAGTTCAATGAATGGTTAATCAGAGTTAAAAAATATTTTAAGTACATTGACATAATGTGATGACGTTGACAAGGGAAGACATGACGAAAACATGCAAACTATAGAGAAAATAATACTACACCCAGCTTTATTAACAACCGACTACAGACAAACATCAGTAGAATTAAATGTGATCACTTTATAGCTTTTCCGGGTGGGGGGCATGACACCAACTGGAAAATTTACAGAGGAGAAAAAAAAAGGGGGTGGGGAGACACACACCATGAGGTGCCACCAGACCTAGCAATGCCATTGCCTAGGTAAAACAATTATGTGAACATCTTGTTAAGAATATAAACATAAGGTGATAAGGTAGGGGTTCAAATTTGCAATAATAAGCCATTTGTTTTATTCCACCTAGGTCCTCAATAGGGCTGGTAATTAGGTCATCAACCAGTTCTACAGCTCAATAAAACCTGCATGAGCCATAGAACTTGTTGGTGACCTACTTACCAGCCCTATTAAGTAGTATTAAGAAATGAGACGTTTTGAAAACAAACTTAACCCTTACAGTGCCATTTACTACTTGCTCTTTTATGTTCAGTAGTTTGAGTTAGTAGTTAGTCTAAAAAATGTCTAGTATTTTTGTTTGGAACAATTGATACAAAAACGTAGATTAGGCCTATACGCTCTATAGATAAAGAATTACTTGAGCCTGCGCCAAACAGATTTAATATTCAAATCAAATTTAATCTAGATGTATAATTGTATATAGATGGCAGACGCTCATGACCAACTCTAACTAACTAAAGTCTAATGATCTAATCTAACTGATTCAAAATGCCTTATCAAAACTGACGATAGTTTGTAAATATAAAATTTGAAAATTTGACAAATAGCCAATATGCCATTCTGCCTAGCTTTGCGGTGGAAGGTTCAACACTCAAAGTTCATAAATAGTATGGCTACCTACCTGTCACGCGACTCTGTGTGACTGTGAGGCTACGCGACTGTCCAGCGGATTCGAAAATTATGAATGATGGAGAATGGATGGGAAAGGGAAATGAAAAAGTATGCGCTCAGCACTTATAGGGTTAATAAAGAGAAAAAAAAATTCGGTAGAAAAGAAGGTGGCTATTTATTATAAATTATATTAAATCGTTGTCTGTCTAGAACAACTTTAAATAAATTAAATTATTTTTATCATTAACATTTTCTATCGTAAAACATATACTATGCTTTACATAACGTGTTAATAAAACACCAACTTTAAAAGGCACATACTGATTTACTTAGATTTAGACTAAGGGATCATCAATAAATGACGTCACGCTTTTTTGGGACCATTTTTACATCGCCAGACCCCCTTCCCCCTAAAAGGACGTTATGCTTCAGCCTACAACTCCCTCAAAATTGCAGTTGAATTTTAAAAAAAAATATACGATATTATTCCAAAATCTTGTCTGAACTCTGTCAACATAGATTATTGTAATCAACCCCTATTACAATTTATTAAAACAAGTTTTCTAAAACGAGAAATAACGGCTAAAATTCGTTTTATAACATTGCTTTTTTATAATGCAAAAGTGTGGCGTCACAAGTTCCCCTTCCAAGACCACTTTTTTAAAAACTTTATAACATTTGCAAGCATCGTTTTTTTACGTATGTATATATATACATATATATATATATATATATATATATATATATATATATATATATATATATATATATATATATATATATATATATATATATATATATATATATATATATATATATATATATATATATATATATATATATATATATATATATATATATTTATTTATATATATATATATATATATATATATATATATATATATATATATATATATATATATATATATATATATATATATATATATGATGTTAGCCCCAGTGTTTCTTTCAGACATTCTTCTCAGGGGAGGGGCACTTGAAATTTCTAGGGAGAGGACGCTGGTTAAAGTAACCTTCTTCCAGGTAAAGTTTCTTCCAGGTATCTCCTGGGAGGGGGGGGGGGTGCTCAGCACTAAAGCACCGAAAAAAGTCTACCGCCTCCTGAACGAAATGAAATTTATATAGAAAATATATACTTTTAACAGTGTCCGCTCCCCCCCCCCCCCCGAAGAACGTCTACCGCCCCCCCCCCCCGGAGAAAAATGTCTGAAAGAATCATCACTGGAGGTGTTGGGGGGGGGGGGGAACGCACCGGAGAGATGTCCGAAAGAATTTCTAGTCAACCCGGTGGCGTTTCTAGAATCTAGGTTGTTTGTCACCTGGTGCGATTAATGTAGGTGTTACGCATGGTGTCAACCGGTGCGGATCACATGACGCTACTGAATCGATCCTATCCTCGCTGGTGTAACCCCGACGACGGTGTGATGTACTAATGATGTACTCAACTTTAATACATTAGTAAAAAAAAACTGTACTACACTATTTCTGTATTTTTACTTTCTCGTACGTGCGGTTTAGGGAAAAGTACCAGATCTAGATCTAAATCGTGCAAAAATTATTACGCGATTCTATTCTATAAAAAGAATTAAACATAAAAAAAAATTATGAAAAAAAAATCTTAATGTAATTATAAATTAAACGTTAATATAATATTTTTAAAGAACACTCCCGCTTTATTTTAAGTCAGTTCCAGCCCTTGAAATTAGAAATCTTTTATATAAAAGACATTTAAGAAAAATTTGACTGTTTTGGGTTCTTAGTGTTTCTGTGTAAGTTACGATAGCAACACTTGATTGATCATCAATCATTAATATTATTTAATATTATTATTAGATTTAACACACAAACACTTCGCTTAGAGGCCTACATTTAGTTAGTAGTCTACACATCTAGATCTAGAATCTAGGTCTAGAAATCTAGCACTACGTCCTAGCTAGCTACAGGTAACAGTAGCAGCAAGACCAGAGTTTCTTTACCGCCCCCCCCCCCCCCCCCCCCCCAACGAAATGAAATTTATATAATTTATATAGAAAATATATACTTTTAACGGTAAAATCACGATATAGCGTCGGAAATTATTGGGTAATGTTCGTTGAATTTCGGTAACATTCGTTACTGTAAACTGTAAACCATAGTTTATTTGACCGGTGAAATAAAAATAGAGTCAAGTGCATTAAATTATTAATTATTGTTTTAACTTAATTTAATTAGGGTTGTCGGCATCCGCCGAGTTCGCGGTAAAAACATGACCCGAAATCGCCCATTACTTTCTGATACCGGACCCACGAGATTTGGTTTTGCATACTAATAAGTTTTTAATTTATGGTAATTAATTAAGTTTAAAAGGTCATTTCCTAAGGTTAATTAAAAAGTAGAGTGGTTGTCCCTTAGTTTTAATGGCTTTGCGACCTGATTGCATGCTGTCTCTGCTTTGGTCTTCCACTCTGTATCAAGGTTAGTTTCAAATACGTTGGAATCTCGATTTTTTAAAGGATTCCTCTAGATGAGAGTAGATTACTGATCAGACATATCTTAAGTAATTGGAAATGAAATTTGTTTTTGGATATTTTGACTCCGACATTAGTTATACCCCTCCGAACGTAGTCACTGTATGTAGGTCACGCTGCCACCATTGTTATATTTTTTCATCCCGATCTTCCTGCCTTTAAGTTTGATCAACTAATAACATATTTCTTATGGCATGTGCAAACAAATCTAATTTTTTATTTCAAAATATATTTACATACCCATCTTTAATTTTTTCAGCTCTAGTTCTAGTTTTGCAGAATATGTTTTTCCTAAAAATCCAATTTTGTCAGACTAGACTCTAGACTGACAAGAGTCTGACCTAGATCTAGGTTACCTGTCTGTTGCTATACACTAGCATTGTGCTAACTGTAATTTTAAGTATTCAAGTTCTACTTACCCTTAGATATAGTTATATGCTGAAAATCAGAATCCATACACAATTCACACATAAAAACATTGATCTGATAACTTCATTTCACTTATTACAAAATGGCTTTTATATGAACTCTACTTCACCTCCACAAAATAACAAGGCAGTTATAGACACATTACAGTGTTCAAGTCATTTACTTTAGATTTCTGACTATGGAGTTCTTTCATTCACTGTATTTATATAAAATATTGCTTTAGAAACATTTTCATATTTGCGCAGCAGTTTTATAACAAAATGGCTTAAAGATGGACTCTACTTCACCTGCCCAAAATAATGAGGCAATTATATGCACATAACAGTGTTCAAGTCATTTACTTTAGATTTCTAACTTTGTAGTTCTTTCATTTGCTGTATTTATATAAAATAGGGCTTTAGAAACATTTTCATATTTGCGCAGCACACAGTTTTTTGGGGTTATGGGAGGAAGCCAACACAAAAATATAAGTTCTGTATTATTTTTATTAATTTCAACAGCATTTACAAGTTCTATATATCATTCTAGTTAAACTCTGCAAATATGAACAAAATACAACTGCAAGTAAAATAACTATGCTCAATTTATTCAGGTATACCATGACTTGTCACAATTGGCCAATGCAAAAGCAAGGGGATTCCACCCCTCACAAAAAAATTCGCCAAAAAAAAACTATTTGAGCTAGACAGAAAATCTTTTTTGTTTTGTTTTCATTTTGTTGAGCTCTACAAGAATATGTAATTTTTATTTTTATATGATGATTAGTGTTTTTTTTACCTAAATCCCTAATTTAATGTTTAACTGCCAAAAAATTAGCAACAATTAGTAGGCTAAATCTAAATATTATTAATAAAGTCGAGTGTAGTAATTAATGTTTTATTTTAAAAAACAGAAAAAACCTGCAGAAGATTTGCGCCAACCAGCTCTAGTTCTGTTTGTAAATAAGACGATTAGATTAACTAAAGTTAAAAGTAGTAAGAATAACTAGAATAATGTTTAGTAGCAGCAATAATTAGCACATACACTTAAAATAATTAGAAATACAAAATAATTAGCAAAACAGTATTTAAAATGCAACTAAAATCAATCCTTGCACATTTTTAAACATTATGTATTAAAAATAATAATGATGGTTTTACAGTATTTCCGGTGGTTTCCGGAACGGCTCGACAGACTACGCCATGGTTTTACTGTTTTTTACTGCTGTACAGTTCCGGAATAATAACCGACGCTATATCGTGATTTTACCCTTTTAACAGTGTCCGCCCCTCCGAAGAAAGTCTACCGCCCCCCCGAAAATTTCAAGTGCCCCCCCGGAGAAAAAAGTCTGGAAGAAACACTGAGCAAGACTCGCCCGCGGCTAGTAATGTAGTATGTACGAAAAAGTTACTTCATTGTCATGGCTTTGAAAGAAGTATATTGTGATATATTTGTGTCAAATATATATCTATATACTATATATATAATTCTCGGTAATCTATCGTTTTAGGTACGTAAAATCGCCTGCGACTAGTAATGTGAAAAACAGGTGACTCCTTAAATTTTAATAATCATTTTACGTTTCGAGGAGGATTTATAATAGGCCTATGTTTTGAAAAATACAAAAATGTTTCATTTATGTAGATCTCCCTGTTTTTAAACAATTGAATTAAAACTTTTCAGTAATAAATAAAAACTAGCGATGTTTCCAACAGATGCAACATTGCACATTTACTATAGCAGCCATCTTGTTGAAGTTTTTTTTCATTGTAAACTTATAGCACAAGATTCAGGGGAAGCCACTCTAACTTACAGATGGCAGCTTTTTATATAGCAAATCCTGCTCGTAAACACTGCTGTTTAAAGTTAATTTCTTGTCTATATTGAATTGATATATTTAGCTATTGATTTAGGTTTATTGTACATTTATCTATAAAATTTGACACAAATATATCACAATATACTTCTATTGAAGCCTTGACAATGAGGTAACTTTTTTGTACATTACTAGTCGCGGGCGATTTTATGTACCTAAAACAAAAATACCTAATTTTCGTCTTTGATACCCTAGAAAGCACCAAGCTGTAAGTGCGCCTTGCAGTCCCCTCTATTCCTCTCTAGGCATATCTCTACCACCCCCACATGGTCTGGTGAGCTGTGGTTCACGCTAAATGTTTATAATCGTAGAGACGGGTTTAGTCACAAATATTAAAGGCAGATAATTTAGTTTGAAACGATTTTAAACTAAGAGGAGGCTGCTTTCACGGGGGGGGGGGGGGGGGGGGGGGAGGATGAGGGTTATCGTCCTTAATAAGCTACCGATAGTGTTTTAAAGCAAATATTTTCAATGACAGCAGTGGTACTGTCGAATTCACAAATTATGAATTACTAAAAAATAGAAAATAAAACAACTAAATAGCTGCGTATGATACGCCGCGGGTATAGATAAATGAATAATAAACCTAAATCAATGGTTAAATATAACAATTGAGCAGTGTTTGCTAGCAGGATTTACTATATAAAAAGCGGCCATCTGTAAGTTAGAGTGGCTTTCCCTGAATCTTGTGCTATAAGTTTACAATAAAAAAAAAATAAACAAGATGGCTGCTATAGTAAATGTGCATGGTTGCATCTGTTGGAAACATTGCTAGTCTTCATTTATTACTGAAAAGTTTTAATTCAGTTGTTTAGAAACATTTTTGTATTTTTCAAAGCATAAATCCTCCTCAAAATGTGAAATAATTATTAAAATTTAAGGACTCACCTGTTTTTCACATTACTAGTCGCGGATGATTTTACATACCTAAAACGATAGATTACTTTTATTCTGTCTATTCTAGAATCTAGATCTACGTCACTTCGTACTACGTGTAGTGTAGATGATAGTATTACTAGTAGATCTGATCAGTCTAGAATCTAGATCTAGTCTAGATTAGGGTTGTAGCATACAAAATGAATTTTTGAGTATTTTATCTTAAAATCAGTATATTGAAGGATTAAGAATTCCATTGGTTCCAAATTTATTTTTCTAGCTGCAATAGGAGAGGAGAAATAATTTTTTTTTCTGTTTAAAATGTAGGCCTGTGGTCTTATATTATAGCCTATATTATATAACCTCTGTAAAAAAAAGTGTGAAACAAGTGGGAAATAAAAATGAAAATTTTATAAATGTAAATTTGCATTAATAATTGTGCAGGCTTGTTTCTGTTTGATGTTATGCTTTATTTTTTAAAAATGTACATTTTTACTAGATCTATGACTAATTGTATAGGAAAAAAAAAACATGGCTGATATAGGTCCAAATCTTAAAAAATTCATAAAAAATGTAGGGGCCTATTTGTAAAATTAAATCACAATTTCTTTATAAAATAAGAACCACAAGGGGTTGATTTTACTCATTTTGCATAGTTTTGTCTGCAGGCAAGTGTTTATATAGGCCTATTAAAATAAAGTTGATTTAGAGCATATATTGTTTTCAAATGAATTTTTTAATAGGCAAAAATGAAAGAAAATGAAAAGTAATTGAACTAATTGCACTAGGTTATAGCTGAACCTCAGTAGATTTTGAAAATGTAGTTGCCTTGTGTATTGGAAATTAATATGATATTAATTTTAAATTAATAAGAGACAGTGGTAAAAACAAAATTTGAAAAATCCACCAAGAGCTCTGGGCAGGTTTTTTTGTATGAAAATTATCTCCCTTTGTTCTAATGCTACATACTAGTCTAGATCTAAACAGATTAGCAGTATGAGTAGATATATGTCTACTACTAAAACTCAAGTTTGTTTACATGTTTGTATATTTATTTGTTATTTTGTTTGTCTGTTTGGTTACAGTAGAGAATCTGTAAAATACATATTTTATTTGGGAAGAGGATAATGTTCTTTTTCACCAAACTGTTAATCACAATTTTGTTTAAAGACATTAATTAATTTATTGATATATTCATTAGTGGAAACACCACTTTAATTATAAAAGTTCAGAACAAACACATTGTTTCATACTGTATGAGTGTAGGCCATATGTAGACCTACAATTGTATACAATCTGGACTGGGTCCAGTGGGGCATAATGATACTAGCTGGTATAATTTAAAGAGTGTGTACACAGCATTAACTATTTTGGGGTTAGAAATTAATGATTTTTATTGTGGAGTTAGTCTAAACTAGGAGATAAAACTTAATGGCCCCATGCCTGGCCTACATTTGCCCCAAATGCTAAATTAAACCAATTCAAACTAAATTAAATAGCCTGCCTTTAATATTATTTTTATATTGTTAGAATAATTTTGTATTAATTTCAATATTAGAAAATACTTGGATTAGTACAAATGTTTAAAAATGTACAGGTGTTAAAAAGTGTAGCTCTTAGTGCCCTTCTTTACCCTAATTACTAGATGTCTTGTTAAGCTCGGCCTACTAATATTTGATATAAGCCTAATAATACATGAATATTAGGCCTATAATAGTATTATAATAATAATATTAGACATTATAGTGTCATCACATCTCTGGACTCTAACTCTATACTACTAGATCTAGTGTACTTGTACATTACTAGATCTGTTATCTAATCTTGTTCTACTCTGATCTCCTGTTAGGAACATATTTCAAAATTTTAAATACTGCCAAATAAAATGACTGTAGCTAGTTAGATCAAGATGTACTAGTTATAAAGTCATAGTCAATTTACTTTAAGGTAGGGTAAAATTTGTAAAAATGCTAGAAATAGCGGTGACACCATTTGCTGGAATTTTCACGGTTATGTACTGTTTTACTTTTTTTTTTACTTTAATGCCAAAAGTACTGAATGTTTTTGTAAATATACGTATTAAAACTTAATTTTTTTGTTTGTTTTTAAGGTTTGTCAAATATCCCAAACATAAAGCTCTTTGAAATGGTCCAAGCGAGTCTTTACTTTCATGTGAAGTAAGTCAGCATTACAAGATGATTGAGTTCAGCTGTTCCATTTGTTTGAGAAGCTTCCCAAGGCTAAGTAAACTTAAAAAACATTACAAGAAGAGACACAGGGAGCTGACCTGCTTGGAGTGCTGCTTCTGTGACTATTTTACTCTAGACAACAGCCAGTTTGTCGCGCACAAGAAAGCAGATCATCCTCGTGACAGGTTCGCCTGTCAAAACTGTGACTACACCACCAAAAGCTGGAAGCGTATCAGCAAACACCACACTGATGTTCATGTGAATGATGTATCTTCTGAATCAGGCGTTTGTGGGTCTACAGACAATGTAATACAACAGGAGGTGGTGGAGGTAAAACCTGAGATTGATTCAGAAAACTGGGGATCTTCGTATAATAATTTCAGTGCTGACCATTGGTGCGATGAAATGAAATCAGTAGTCACCGATGAAATGAAATCAGTAGTCAGTGATTCTCAGAGCCAAGATATGAGCGATGCGTTAACTTTAGAAAAAAATCGGACAAGTGAAGTTTATATTAAGGAAAAGAAACGAAATACTGATCAAGATTTTGGTAACTCATCGCAAGCTTTATGCGCTTGTGGGCGGGCTTCATTTTGTCAAATTTGTAGTTCATTAACAGTTAAAAAACAGGTAATTAGGAAACATATGAGGAAAACTACAACCCCAAAACTGTTTGTGTGTGATTTGTGTGAAAAGTCCTTTGAGACAGAAAAACACCTGACCTCCCACAGAGATCTGCATTCAAAGGAAAATTGTTTTCTTTGTGCTTATTGCGATAGGTACTTCAATTCTTCCGAGGACCTTGAACTTCACTCCCACCAGCACCTGAAATCCAAGCCGTACAGGTGCGAGTTTTGCGAGAAATGCTACACGTCGAAATACACACTAAAAAGGCATCTAATGATCCATGAAGGTCAACGTCCTTTTCAGTGTGAAATGTGTGATTACGCCTCCAGTCAGAGAACTACCCTTGATGTTCATATGAGAAAACACTACAATGAGCGGGACTACCAGTGCAAGTTGTGCCAGTATAGCTCGGTTAATAAGGTCAACTTGGATGTTCATATGTTAACGCACAACGGGGAGAAGCCGTTTCGCTGTAATATTTGTGGGAAAAAATTCCGACAGCGCTATCATTTGATAAATCATAAAGAAAGAATTCATAGGGATTTATGTGATTGAATTAATTGGGGAAATTCCAATAAATGGGGACAATTTTTAAACGCGGGACATACCAATAAATTGGAGTCATTAAAAAAAAGGGATCATTTCATTAAATGGAGTAAGAAGACATTTTAAAAAAATGGAATTTTTTTTATAGGTAGGTTGAATAGCTAATAAAATAAAAAGGGACATTGGATAAATGAGGAAAATTAAATAAAAGGGAACACATGAATAAATTAAGACAATTTTCAAAAGAAAGGAGTAAGTAAACACAGGAGGTAGTTCTCTAATAGAGCAGAATGAATTTATACAAGGAGATTAAAGATTTCTTATACTTTGTTGAAACTATTTTTTTATAAAATAGTGACAATGTTGTCAATAGTTTAATGACATGTTTTGTATGAAATTTTTTTTTTTCAAATTTATTTATTATAAAATGTCATAATGTTTTAAACTTGTATGCTGAATGTCATGACATTTAAAACTGGTATGTCAAATGCCATCACACTTGTAATGTGTATGCCAAATGCCATCACACTTCTAGTGTGTATGCCAAATGTCATGACCCTTTAAACTTGTATGCCAAATGTCATGGCCCCTGAACTTGATTGCCAAATCTGATGACACTTCAAACTTACAAGCATTATTGTTGGTATACAATCAGTAAAAAAATGTATTCAGTGTCCTCTTATGAAATTAACATTTCAATATTTCTTTCTAGATTTGAACCTCTGGCATAAAAATGTGTCAAATAAGCCAGTCGCCTGGCAACCTTTTTTGTGCTACATGCTAATTTATGTATTATTTCTACTTCTACTAAGATGAAGCTTGATCTATTATTTGATTTTAAAAAGTTAGTGTTATTCTGTTAGGGTAAAGTTCAGGGAATTAAAGCGTACAATTGATTTGGTCGCTTCTCTGTTTTGAAAAATACCCAAATAACATTGACGAGCCAATTAAATGTTATACACCTATATGTTGGTATAGGCATACATAAAAGCACACTATTGAAATAATAAATTATGATTTCTTGTTCAGTCTTGTGGTCTTAGAAGAAATGTTGTAGTGTTTTTCAGTGCTATTTTGTGTTTCTTATAATATTTCAAAGATCCAATTGTTCAAATCCTTAGTTAATTAAAATTGTATTGTCATTTAAAATTTTTAACATCTAGTTCTATTTAATAAAACTTAATCTATTTTTGTTTAAGATAAATAATACATACAGAAACAATCCTATTATAATTTTTTAATTATTGAAATTGTTGGCTTAATTATCTTTGTAAGATATAGGCATTTGTTAAAAGGAATAAAACCAACATATTTTGCTTCAGGTATTCTTTTTTTTTGTCTCTTACAACTTACACTACAGTAACTTACAGTAAAAAAAATGTTCATGCTTTTGTGTAAACTGATGAATGTTAATGTTTTGTTGTTGTCAACTTATAAATATGTTTTTGTGTAGTTAATTTCCAATTTAATGTTAATGTTTAAGTGTAGATTTCCAATATAAATGTTATGTTTTTGTGTAGAAGATTTCCACTATAAATGTTATGTTTTTGTGTAGAAGATTTCCAATATAAATGTTATGTTTTTGTGTAGAAGATTTCCAATATAAATGTTATGTTTTTGTGTAGAAGATTTCCAATATAAATGTTATGTTTTTGTGTAGAAGATTTCCAATATAAATGTTATGTTGCTGTGTAGAAGATTTCCAATATAAATGTTATGTTTTTGTGTAAAAGATTTCCAATATAAATGTTATGTTTTTGTGTAGAAGATTTCCAATATAAATGTTATGTTTTTGTGTAGAAGATTTCCAATATAAATGTTATGTTTTTGTGTAGAAGATTTCCAATATAAATGTTATGTTTTTGTGTAGAAGATTTCCAATATAAATGTTATGTTTTTGTGTAGAAGATTTCCAATATAAATGTTATGTTTTTGTGTAGAAGATTTCCAATATAAATGTTTCTGTGTTGGCGTTTAATGTGTAACTCCAGGCATTGTTGATAATTCTGATTTTTGGATTGAGATTGCAAGAGGTGGGGGGGGGGGGGGGGGGGGATGGGGTATGACCGACTTTATTTTCCATCCCATACCATGCACTGGCCGTACAGGCATGTAGGAAGTAACGCCCCTGACAGAACCCCTTGACGTACAGACATAGGAAGTAACGCCCCTGATAGAACCTCTTTTAGACTACGCTGCTGCTCACATAAGAGCTACGCCCTAACAACGATAAGCCACTGTATGGATCCATAGTCTAATAGACTGTTGGATGATTGCGCATTGGGAATCCAAGCACAATGCCAGGTCAGTCAGGCGAGAGAAGTCAGATGTTACCCATATATCATCCCCCCCCCCCATTCTGATGGACCCAATTGACACAGCTTGGAATCAGCAGTGTCGTAGCAAGGGGGTCATCCATAAATGGCGTCACACTTTTTTGACGATTTTTACCCCCCTCCCTCCCCTTCGTCACACGTCGTCATAAAAAAGCCAGATCCCCCTCCCCCTAAAATGACGTCACACTTCAGCCTACAACCCCCCCCCCCCTCAAAATTGCTGTTGAAGTTTTCTTAAAACATCGATATTTTTCCAAAATCTTCTCTGAACTATGTCAACATAGAGTATTTTGATCAATTCCTATTACAATTTATTAAAATAGTTTTCTAAAAACGCGAAATAACGGCTAGAACTCGTTTTCTAGCATTGCTTTTTTAAAATGCAAAAAAGTGACGTCACACCATTCGAAACCCCCCCCCCCCCTCCCCCTCATCACACACCGTCACAAAATTACGGACCCCCTTCCCGCCTATGAGTGTGACGTGATTTAAGGACGACCCCCAACTGCCTATCGGAAACCAGAGTGGTTAAAGGTAATCCTATTGCCTAAGGGGCACCACTCTTGTTTGATTTCGGAATATCTTTTCCTACATGGGTTGTTGTCTCAAGTTAACAAACCTTAACTGCTCGAGAGTTCGAACTCAGGACTTATATATAGGCGCTATAGTGGTCTATTTTTAACCAGCTGACCCCAAATTAACTACTTGGAGCATGCGCAGTTATTACTTTTGATGTACTACCTTAATCTCGCTGTCTGAACCCAACACAATACTTTCATTAACTGTTTCCTGAAATGTTTTGAGTTTAAAAAAAGCAACCTAATAAGGCGTTTTTAATCAGACCCCTGCTTAGTTTTCGACAAAGGGTTAAAAATAAACAATTAAAAAGCAGGTGTATTTTTTTCCCCGCTGGTCTGTCTATCTTTGACAGACGACAAATGCGTCTGTTCACGTTTCACAGCCGCTAATCGGATTAACCCGTCTACACGCTGAGTTCGTTTTTTTCAATCGTTTTTTTTTTGGTTTAACGGACCGAACAATTACATAGGCGAGCGATGAATGACTATTTAGTCACGTACATACAACTGTGTAACAATGCATTACCAGGAAATGTAATTTAACTTTGTAGTAAAAAAAAAATAGATTTTTTAAAAACAAAAGCTTTTAAATTATTATTTTACACAATAAAAACAATCGCAACAGGTAAAATGTAACTGAAAAAACAAAACAAAAATTAACCCATGGTGGTTCTTATTATTTACGGGAGCCATATATAAGGAGAAAATTCGGACATTGGTCATTTAAATTAGTGTTCGAATAGGCGACGATTGTCATGTCGCCTTAAATTTTGTTTTAGTATACACATTATTTCAGAGAATACATAATGCGTTTACCTATTTCACAGTGAAGCTAGGTTAAAAATAAGTGTTATACTAAATTATTTGTGCAACTAAAGGACGTTAACTCGTATTCGAGTAGAAATTAAGTTATCGGACATGATTCCGATGGGTGTTATACGAAACATGAAGGTAACTCTAGCGAGTTGTCTCGTTCTGCTGGCAGTAACAGTTGTGCCCCTTTGTTCAGGGCATGGCCGTCTGCTAGACCCACCTTCCAGAGCTACGATGTGGAGGCTCGGGTTCGATTCCCCGGCAGACTACGACGATCATCAAGGATATTGTGGCGGAAAAGAAGTGAGTATCTAAGTTAGTTTGTTATAATTGCACATTTTATATTATCAGCATCGTCTTTTTCCGTTCGTGCCCAAGAGGCAGATGAAGTAGAGTTCATCTGTTTTAGTGACCCCGTCATTCGAAGGGATGGTGGGGATCAGCTTTTTACCCAGCGGTCTTTGTTTTTTTCTCCTAGCGTGAGTTAGATACCCAGGTTGTAATATCAGGTTTAAACTTTAATGATAGGGCCAGAAATTAAATGTAATATTATAGCAGGACTTGAGCGAAGGTTTGTGTTTATTTTTGACATAAGCAAGGTTTGTCAGTTTGCAGTTTACGATCATTAACCTAACATTTCTTTTTCAAAAAGATTCCATTATCGCAGAGGCGTAGCGACCCTTCCAGGCACCCGAGGACAAACTTTCGATTTGCACCCCCCTCTCAAACTTTAGATTTGCACCCCCCTCGAACTTTTGATTTACACCCCCCTCAAACTTTCAATTTGTTTTTCCAACCAATTTTGGCGCCTCCCCATGTCCCCTGCCCCTCCACCCTCCCTCGCTACGCCTCTGCATTATCGTGGCTAGGTATTTTATTTAAAAGACAAAAGTTATAAAAAAAAAGACAAACCTTAAGCACATTCGTATAGCCGGTGTTAAGTTTATAGAAGCTGTTAAATACGACTATTTGGGCATGGCTAACCAGCATGTTCCAAAGAAACACCGTTTAAACATTCGATCTTCTTCAGAATAGATGCTTTTTTAAAAAAAAAAGAAAGGCAGTAAAACAATACCAATTTCAATTTCGTTTGTTTAGAATTATGACTAGGGTTATTTTTCCGGATAGCGGTACCTGAATTAAAAAAACAAAACAAAACACGCTTTTTTTTTGGCGTTCAATACAGTGTCGAATACATAATAAATTATTGAAGGCAGGGCATAGTGATGAACACACCATCTCTTCATATTAATGCTGAGGTAAGAGAAACAGATTAACTCTACTTCATCTGTCCTATCTGATTTCACATCATGATAGCAAGCTAGCTTAAGACTGCGTTTAGCTCTTTAATGACGGTGTTCATTATGGGGATTAGTGAGTTCTCTTGTTTTAGAAGCCAAACCAACTAAACAAAGGCTTGTAATAAAATAATTACCATAAAATATTCTTTTGTCTTATTTAATTATACAAAGATTCAACAAGAAACGTCTTATTCACTTAGTATTATAAAAACACCTACGTACAGTAGCGTAGCGAGGGGGGGGGGGGCGGGGGTACATATGTCCCCGGGCGCCGACCTTAGGGGGGGCGCCAAATTGAAAGTTTGAGGGGGGGGGGGTGCAAATGAAAAGTTCGAGGGGGGGGTGGGTGCAAATCGAAAGTTTGAGGGGGGGGGGTGCAAATGAAAAGTTCGAGGGGGGGGGGGTGCAAATCGAAAATTTGCTCTCGAGGGGGCGCCAAATTGGAAGTATGTCCCCGGGCGCCGGGAAGGGTCGCTACGCCTCTGCCTACGTATTTCCTTTTATAGCAGACTTTAATTGTAGTTAATTCCTGAATTTAAAAAAAAAAGATGTCTCGTAACTCAATGTTTATAAATTTTATTTTGGTCATTGCTGTATTATATTTCCTTTAAAAATATGATATAATTATAATTGAACTGTCTATATTTTTTTTCTGTTTTTTTTTCTTCTGTAAATATTTTATGCCCATCCAACATTTTCAGGCTTTATGGAACAGGTTTGGGGGTCGGTGTGGCGTGTGTGGCGACCCCTACAGACCGATACCCCGAGCCCACGAGCGAGGGGGACAGTACTACGACGGCACGCCGAGTAAATATTACAAGTCAGGGGAGCTAATCACGGTCAAGTTTGGCATTACAGCTAATCACAGGTGTGTAGTTAGTGACGATTATCCACGTCTTTTAATTTAAATAATTTAAATAATTTAAATAATTTAAATACAATAAAAACACAAACATCTCAAAGCATCCGAAAAAAAGTGCATTTAAAATTTAACGCAGTAGTTTAGTTAAGAGTGGTTGGTATATTTTTTCTCTCCTTTAATTTTGCTATTTAAAAAAAATGATGTTCGAAATAAAGACCCCGCAACTAAATACATTGGTTACAATTTCATTTTATTTCTGTATAAACATATAAAAAAGTGGGCTTAAATCCTAAATAATAATTGGCTAAGTCTGTAATTCGAGTAAGTAAATAAGAGTACCAGGGGCAATGGGGAACAACCAAAGAAATACCAAAAACAGAACAAGCCAATCATAGTGACAGGGGGATAAGGGATTCCACTAATAAAAGACATGAGGTTAAATAGGTTTAATACGATTAAACACAGTCCGCCAAAGGATGAATAATGAAGGGCTAATTTTTGTGTATTCGATCGTCCATACCAAACTTCACTGGAAATATTTTGGTCTGTTTCCTCCAGGGGTTGGATCGAGTTCCGGCTCTGTGCCTACGACGACCCGGAGAGTGGCGACATCGAATACGACTCAGACGGAGACATGGTTGAGGTCACGCAGGAGTGTTTGGATAAACACGTGCTGGAGCTGGAAGATGGCGAGACTAGGTGAGTCCATGTTTAGTGTTGTATGGGGAGAGTAGGTCAGTCCTTGTTTGTTGTTGTATGGGGAGAGTAGGTCAGTCCTTGTTTGTTGTTGTATGGGGAGAGTAGGTCAGTCCATGTTTGTTGTTGTATGGGGAGAGTAGGTCAGTCCTTGTTTGTTGTTTTATGGGGAGATCAGGTTAGTCCATGTTTTTATAGGAGATTAGATCAGTCCATGAATGTTTAACGGGAAGACCAGATCAGTCTATATTTGTGATTTTACGGGGAGATCAGATCAGTCCACGTTTGTTGTTTTATGGGGAGATTAGGTTAGTCCATGTTTGTTATTTTATGGGGAGATTGGGTTAGTCCATGTTTGTTATTTTATGGGGAGATAAGGTCAGTCCATGTTTGTTGTTTTATGGGGAGATTAGGTTAGTCCATGTTTGTTATTTTATGGGGAGATTAGGTCAGTCCATGTTTGTTGTTTTATGGGGAGATTAGGTTAGTCCATGTTTGTTCTTTCATGGGGAGATCAGGTCAGTCCATATTTGTTGTTTTATGGGGAAACTAGGCTAGTCCATGTTTGATATTTAATGAGATTAGGTCAGTCCATGTTTGTTGTTTTATGGGGAGATTAGGTCAGTCCATTTTTGCTTTTTTTGGGGGGGGGGGGGGGGGAGCTTACGTCAGTCGATGTTTGTTGTTTTATGAAATTAGGTCAGTTCTTATTTGTTGTTTTATGAGGAGATTAGGTTAGTCTACGTTTGTTGTTTTTTTGGAGAGATTAGGTTGGTCCATGTTTGTTGTTTTATTGGGAGTTCTGGTCAGTCCATTTTTGTTGTTTTATGGGGAGATTAGGTAAGTTCATGTTTACTGATTAACGAGGAGACCAGATCAGTCCATGTTTTATGGGGAGATCAGGTCAGTCCATATTATTTCAACAATTACAATTTTCTAAATCTCCAAAAGATAAGGCCTACTATTTACACGAGCCCTATATTTACTAGTAACAATACCCTGCAACATGAACGATTAGCTGCTTTTACATTTAACCCTAAATTTACATGCAACACTAAGCAGTGTTTCTTCCAGACTTTTTTCTATGGGGAGGGGGGGGGGGGGGCACTTGGAATTTACTGGGGGGGGGGGGGCGGTAGACTTTCTTCGGCAGGGGGGGGGCGGACACTGTTAAAAGTATATATTTTCTATATAAATTATATAAATTTCATTTCGTTCGGGGGGGGGGGGGGGGGGCGGTAAAAAAATTTCGGGGGGGGGGGGCAAGCGCCCCCCCCCCGAAGAGATGCCTGGAAGAAACTCTTACACTAAGCCCGACTATTAACCCTAAATTTAATGTAACCATACCACCAACAGGTACTATATACATTAGCTCTATATTTACATGTAACCATACCACCAACAGGTACTATATACATTAGCTCTATATTTACATGTAACCATACCACCAACAGATACTATTTACATTAGCTCTATATTTACATGTAACCATACCTCCAACAGATACTATTTACCCGAACCCTACGCTTCAGGCGAGTTTGAGGTCGATGTTCGTCTACCTAAAGGCATCTCCTGCAAGAAATGTTTGTTCCAGTGGAAATGGAATGTTGGTGAGTGACAACAATAAAACAAAACTTTTTTTTTAAAGTTAATTTTGTCTGGTTTTGATTCAATACTAGCATGAGGTACACTTTTATATTTTCAAATGATTGAAATCTTTACTTTTGAACGCTATTTTTTAATCAATCACATTCCATTGTATAATAGTTAAGGAGCTATGTATTCAAAGAGATCACCAATTAGTAAAAATATAATAAAACAATAATATTTTAATTAATGTAAAACTCAACATAAAACATAAAATATTAATAGGAAGTAGCCTACGCAGATGAATTGTTAACGTGCATTGCTGAGAAAAGATGTATTGCAATATTTCAAATGATTCTACATTCTACGCAAAACTATTCATCAGTGGAGCTTTTCCGAAAATACGAGTGTAGAGTTTAGTAATATTGATCAGGATTAGTGTTAGGGCTAGAAATTAAGATTAGTCTTGGATTTTGAGTTTAAGTATACGATTAGTGGTGACATTTTAACACGTTATACTAGTTTGTACTAAATGGTTAAAACGGCAATTTAACACCCTTTATTTAGAAGTAATGTTTCGTCTTTAGAGCTAGGTATCCACTGAGTAAATGAAGTAGAGTTCATATATTTATTGACCTCGGCTATTGAAGAGAAAGTGTGGTCAGCACTATACCCAGCACCTTTATTTCCCCAACGTATGTCAGGTACCCATCAAAGCTAAGTGGACTCAGGGACATCCTGTCACCACAAGTCCGAACGGTCTGCAATTCGACCACGCCGTTTAAAACCTCTTGTTTAATACCACTCAATATTTGTGGTTGAACAATTTCTTTACTTTTCATTTTCGTTTAAGGTTTTTCCGTATTATTTTCTATTTTTCTTCTTACATCCATCATATGCGCAACCGCCTTTACGTAAATCAGGCAGTCATAGGGACGTTTTATAGTCACAAGTCCGACCGCTCTACCATTCGACCACATTATTTAAAATCCCTTATTTAATATAATTCAATATTTGTGGCATTGTGGCGTTAAACATTTTCTTTTATGTTCACGGTTTTTGTGTATTATTTTCGATTTTTTAAATACCTTATATTAGTCTTATTATTAAGTATCGAGTTCGAATCTGGGTTCAAGTCAGTAGACCGTCCCTGAGTCCACCCAACTCTGATGGGTACCTTACTCACGTTAGGGAAAGTAAAGGCGGCTGGGCATAGTGCTGACCACACTATCTCTTCATATGCCGAGGTCACAGAAACAAGTGAACTCTACTTCACTTGCCCCATAGACCGCCAGGTTTGAAAAGGGAACTTTACTTTATTTTTATATCAATCCAGTATTTAAAATTGTATATTTTGTTGTTCACCCAGCCAACAGTTGGGGCACGGACGAGGACGGGACATCATGTATAGGCTGCGGTGAGCAGGAACAGTTCTTTGCTTGCGCCGACATCGTCGTCGAGCCTAGAGGAGACTCCAAACCCAAACCACCAAAAACCACCCGGCGCCCAAATACAACGCCGCGCCCTACCACAAAAAAACCACTCGCGGGGAAAAAAAACTCCACCACCGCCACCACCAAGCCGAAGAAGAGCAAGCAAATCAGGAACGAAACCACTGCGATTAACACCACCGTGTCCGTCAATGCTACCACCATTTTAGACACGACCACACAGCAAACGACCACTGAAGAGCCAATGTGGTGGTTTTTGAAACACATTCCGATATTTCTACACAACAACATGGGCAGGGAGGTTGAAATTGATATCACTGACGGGCCAGGGTACGCTATGGTCAAAGATAAACCGAAAACCCAGGAAAATCTCATCGACAAGACCCCCACTTCAAGACTTGTAAAATGGTTTTCTGAATTCAAATCTTCTTTTTTCAAAACAAACGTAGACAACACAAACCGAACGAATGATAAAAGCTGGCTTGCGGCTAAAGGAAATGAAAACGCAAGCTTGCAAGAAAGCGGGTCAGGATCGTGGTGGGACAGAATCGGAGCCAAACTTTCCAAGGGGCTTTTGTGGAATGTCTTGAGGCTCAGAGACAGCGACCAGAAAAATTCCGGTATCCAAAAACGTCAAGCTGATTCAAGAGTTCAAGGTACACGAGGTCACGAGAACCACACGAGAACGGTGACGTTTTTCTCAGAGACGTCTCGCAATGTGACTGTGGATGTCAACAAAGCTCTGGATATTATCTCAGCCAGTGTATCCGACATGACAGAACACACAGAGAACATTACTTTTTTCGCTAACCTGAGCTTGAACGACACGCTGTTCCCTCTTCAGAACAACACAGAAGACAGTAATCACACTATGAATGCAATAAACAAATCAGCACTTGATGACTACAATAAAAACGCAACAAACACAACTGCTGTGTTCAATACTAAACCCCGCTTGTCTTCCAAGAAATCTAACAATTCAACTTCAACAAAAACAAGACCAAAAAGAAACGCAACTCCTAAGCAACCAGTGTTCCAGCAAGAGTTACCCCGACCAGAACTTATTTTCAAAGACTTGATAGCTCTAAGAACGCTTACAGATAAAATGGTGTCTACAGATTTAGAAAACAATACAGAGACAAAGAAGGATGAGACAAGCAATACATTTTCCGCCGCAGACCATGCGAGGTTGTCTAAAAAAGATCTTCATATCTCACTTTTTGCGCCAAGCCAGCCATACAGAATCGCCAAAACAGAACTCTTTTACCCTGAAGTTAACGACAACACGGCACTGTTTTCACAAGATATCAGCAGGGTGCATTCCAGCACTACAAACAATAAACAAGAAAAAAACCAAGCTCAAGAAAATTCTTCTCCAGGAATTATAGCCACAGCTGATGTCCTAAAAGCGAAATCGATTCTAAAATCTCAAGAAGATAAAACCAGAACTCAGAATCCCAACATCCTTGACCTTACAACGAAAGAAACTTTTAGCAATGACAATACAACAAATGAAAAGAACGACTCACAAACTTCAGCGAATCTCCAAGTAGAGGAGCCAACAGAAACGCAATCAAAAGAACGAAAATTTAAAATTCTTTTCAAAAACAACCAGCGGCGCCCGAGTTTCAAAAAACTAAAGAAACAAAACCTCTCCGGGGTTGATGGCGAAACCGTCGACGAAAAACTGAAAACCAGCCTAAATGGCAGGGGCAGACAAGGAAAACATGAACATGTTTTTCTGAAGAACAACCATTTCAAAGGCCAGTACGATGCTCCTGAAATCAGCGGCGTTGTAGCGAAACATCCAGTGCTAAAAGAAAAAAGCCGCAAGCTTGAGAAGGAGAAGGAGGCAGAATTCGAGAAAGGGTTGTTTGAACACGAGGTTAAGAGCCAGTTAGAAAAAGAGAAGGAAAAAGAGAAGGAGGTGGAAGAGAGTCAGAGTAAGGAGAATCACGAGGAGTTTGAACACGAGGAAGAACATGAGGGTCATTCTGAACACGATGATGAGAGCGATAAAGAACATGAACATGAATCACACGGTCATTCTAAACATGATGATGATGAATCACACGAAGATCATTCTGAACATGATGATGAATCACACGAAGATCATTCTGAACATGATGATGAATCACATGAAGATCATTCTGAACATGAAGGTGAATCACATGAAGATCATTCTGAACATGATGGTGAATCACATGAAGATCATTCTGAACATGATGATGAATCACACGAAGATCACGAGGATGAAAGCAGCCACAAAGAACACAAACATGAATCACACGATGAAGATCATTCTGAACATGATGGTGAAAGCCACGAAGATCACGAAGACCTCGAACACGATGAAGATCACGATGAAGACTCCGACAATGAACATAGCAGCATCAAGAAAGAGTGCCACAAAAGCCACAGTGAAGATCTAAAGTACTCCAGCGAAGAAAAGCATTCTGGCCACAAGGAAGACCTCAGCAGCCACGGAGATGAAAGTTATGGAAAATACGATTCTCACAGTGGGCATGATGATCATTCTGGGGAATATGGTCACGATTCTCACGAAGATCATTCTGAAGAATCATCTCACGAAGATCATTCTGGAGAACATGAATCTCACAGTGGACACGAAGATCATTCTGGGGAAAATGACCACGATTCTCACGAAGATCATGGCCACGAGGATGAGAGTCACGAAGAGCATGGGTCACACCAAGACCACGATGATCACTCTGAAGATGAAAGCCACGATGACCACACAAAATGTCACACAAGCGACCATGAAGATTTTAAAGAAGATGACGACGAGGAAAGTCATGGAATTCATAGTGAAGGCGACCACGGAGAACATGAGGAAGACTCTCATAGCGGGCATAGCGGTGACTGTTTTAGTAGCCACAGTAGTCACAAGGGACATAGTGGGCATGAAGACGAAGGCCACTCAAGCGATAGTAAGGAAAGCAGCCATGAGAGCGAATCAGAACACGACGAACATAGTGGTCACGAGGACAGTCATGAGGAAAGCAGTGGTCACGAGGAAGAAAGTAGTGGACATGATGAACATAGTGGTCACGAGGACAGTCATGAGGAAAGCAGTGGTCACGAGGAAGAAAGTAGTGGACATGATGAACATAGTGGTCACGAGGAAGAAAGTAGTGGACATGACGAGCATAGTGGTCACGAGGACAGTCATGAGGAAAGCAGTGGTCACGAGGAAGAAAGTAGTGGACATGATGAGCATAGTGGTCAGGAGGAAGAAAGTAGTGAACATGACGAACATAGTGGTGACGAGGAAGAAAGTAGTGGACATGATGAACATAGTGGTCACGAGGACAGTCATGAGGAAAGCAGTGGTCACGAGGAAGAAAGTAGTGGACATGATGAACATAGTGGTCACGAGGAAGAAAGTAGTGGACATGATGAACATAGTGGTCACGAGGACAGTCATGAGGAAAGCAGTGGTCACGAGGAAGAAAGTAGTGGACATGACGAACATAGTGGTCACGAGGAAGAAAGTAGTGGACATGATGAGCATAGTGGTCACGAGGAAGAAAGTAGTGGACATGACGAGCATAGTGGTCACGAGGACAGTCATGAGAAAAGTAGTGGTCACGAGGAAGAAAGTAGTGGACATGATGAGCATAGTGGTCAGGAGGAAGAAAGTAGTGAACATGACGAACATAGTGGTGACGAGGAAGAAAGTAGTGGACATGATGAACATAGTGGTCATGGGGACAGTCATGAGGAAAGCAGTGGTCACGAGGAAAAAAGTAGTGGACATGATGATCATAGTGGTCACGAGGAAGAAAGTAGTGGACATGATGAACATAGTGGTCACGAGGAAGAAAGTCATAGTGGACATGATGAGCATAGTGGTCACGAGGAAGAAAGTAGTGGACATGATGAACATAGTGGTCACGAGGAAGAAAGTCATAGTGGACATGATGAACATAGTGGTCATGAGGAAGAAAGTAGTGGACATGATGAACATAGTGGTCACGAGGAAGAAAGTAGTGGACATGACGAACATAGTGGTCACGAGGAAGAAAGTAGTGGACATGATGAACATAGTGGTCACGAGGAAGAAAGTAGTGGACATGATGCACATAGTGGTCACGAGGAAGAAAGTAGTGGACATGATGAACATAGTGGTCACGAGGAAGAAAGTAGTGGACATGATGAACATAGTGGTCACGAGGAAGAAAGTAGTGGACATGATGAGCATAGTGGTCACGAGGAAGAAAGTAGTGGACATGATGAACATAGTGGTCACGAGGACAGTCATGAGGAAAGCAGTGGTCACGAGGAAGAAAGTAGTGGACATGATGAGCATAGTGGTCACGAGGAAGAAAGTAGTGGACATGATGAACATAGTGGTCACGAGGAAGAAAGTAGTGGACATGATGAACATAGTGGTCACGAGGAAGAAAGTAGTGGACATGATGAGCATAGTGGTCACGAGGAAGAAAGTAGTGGACATGATGAACATAGTGGTCACGAGGAAGAAAGTAGTGGACATGATGAACATAGTGGTCACGAGGAAGAAAGTAGTGGACATGACGAACATAGTGGTCACGAGGACAGTCATGAGGAAAGCAGTGGTCACGAGGAAGAAAGTAGTGGACATGATGAACATAGTGGTCACGAGGACAGTCATGAGGAAAGCAGTGGTCACGAGGAAGAAAGTAGTGGACATGATGAGCATAGTGGTCACGAGGAAGAAAGTAGTGGACATGATGAACATAGTGGTCACGAGGAAGAAAGTAGTGGACATGATGAGCATAGTGGTCACGAGGAAGAAAGTAGTGGACATGATGAACATAGTGGACATGATGAACATAGTGGTCACGAGGAAGAAAGTAGTGGACATGATGAGCATAGTGGTCACGAGGAAGAAAGTAGTGGACATGATGAACATAGTGGTCACGAGGAAGAAAGTAGTGGACATGATGAACATAGTGGTCACGAGGAAGAAAGTAGTGGACATGATGAACATAGTGGTCACGAGGAAGAAAGTAGTGGACATGATGAACATAGTGGTCACGAGGAAGAAAGTAGTGGACATGATGAACATAGTGGTCACGAGGAAGAAAGTAGTGGACATGATGAACATAGTGGTCACGAGGAAGAAAGTAGTGGACATGATGAGCATAGTGGTCACGAGGAAGAAAGTAGTGGACATGATGAACATAGTGGTCACGAGGAAGAAAGTAGTGGACATGATGAGCATAGTGGTCACGAGGAAGAAAGTAGTGGACATGATGAACATAGTGGTCACGAGGAAGAAAGTAGTGGACATGATGAACATAGTGGTCATGGGGACAGTCATGAGGAAAGCAGTGGTCACGAGGAAGAAAGTAGTGGACATGATGAACATAGTGGTCACGAGGAAGAAAGTAGTGGACATGATGAGCATAGTGGTCACGAGGAAGAAAGTAGTGGACATGACGAACATAGTGGTCACGAGGAAGAAAGTAGTGGACATGACGAACATAGTGGTCACGAGGACAGTCATGAGGAAAGTAGTGGTCACGAGGAAGAAAGTAGTGGACATGATGAACATAGTGGTCACGAGGAAGAAAGTAGTGGACATGACGAACATAGTGGTCACGAGGAAGAAAGTAGTGGACATGACGAACATAGTGGTCACGAGGAAGAAAGTAGTGGACATGATGAACATAGTGGACATGATGAACATAGTGGTCATGGGGACAGTCATGAGGAAAGCAGTGGTCACGAGGAAGAAAGTAGTGGACATGATGAACATAGTGGTCACGAGGAAGAAAGTCATAGTGGACATGATGAACATAGTGGTCACGAGGAAGAAAGTAGTGGACATGACGAACATAGTGGTCACGAGGAAGAAAGTAGTGGACATGACGAACATAGTGGTCACGAGGAAGAAAGTAGTGGACATGATGAACATAGTGGTCACGAGGAAGAAAGTAGTGGACATGACGAACATAGTGGTCACGAGGAAGAAAGTAGTGGACATGACGAACATAGTGGTCACGAGGAAGAAAGTAGTGGACATGACGAACATAGTGGTCACGAGGAAGAAAGTAGTGGACATGATGAGCATAGTGGTCACGAGGAAGAGAGTAGTGGACATGACGAACATAGTGGTCACGAGGAAGAAAGTAGTGGACATGACGAACATAGTGGTCACGAGGAAGAAAGTAGTGGACATGACGAACATAGTGGTCACGAGGAAGAAAGTAGTGGACATGACGAACATAGTGGTCACGAGGAAGAAAGTAGTGGACATGACGAACATAGTGGTCACGAGGAAGAAAGTAGTGGACATGATGAACATAGTGGTCACGAGGAAGAAAGTAGTGGACATGACGAACATAGTGGTCACGAGGAAGAAAGTAGTGGACATGACGAACATAGTGGTCACGAGGAAGAAAGTAGTGGACATGATGAACATAGTGGTCACGAGGAAGAAAGTAGTGGACATGACGAACATAGTGGTCACGAGGAAGAAAGTAGTGGACATGACGAACATAGTGGTCACGAGGAAGAAAGTAGTGGACATGACGAACATAGTGGTCACGAGGAAGAAAGTAGTGGACATGATGAACATAGTGGTCACGAGGAAGAAAGTAGTGGACATGACGAACATAGTGGTCACGAGGAAGAAAGTAGTGGACATGACGAACATAGTGGTCACGAGGAAGAAAGTAGTGGACATGACGAACATAGTGGTCACGAGGAAGAAAGTAGTGGACATGACGAACATAGTGGTCACGAGGAAGAAAGTAGTGGACATGACGAACATAGTGGTCACGAGGAAGAAAGTAGTGGACATGATGAACATAGTGGTCACGAGGAAGAAAGTAGTGGACATGACGAACATAGTGGTCACGAGGAAGAAAGTAGTGGACATGACGAACATAGTGGTCACGAGGAAGAAAGTAGTGGACATGATGAGCATAGTGGTCACGAGGAAGAAAGTAGTGGACATGACGAACATAGTGGTCACGAGGAAGAAAGTAGTGGACATGATGAGCATAGTGGTCACGAGGAAGAAAGTAGTGGACATGATGAACATAGTGGTCATGAAGAACATGGCCATGAAGAACATGGGCACGAGGAAAGCCACGATGAACATGGCGACGAAGAACATGGCCACGAAGAAAGCCACGAAGAACATGGCCATCAGGATAGTCACGAAGAACATGGCCACGAAGAACATGGCCATGAAGGTAGTCACGAAGAACATGGCCACGAAGAACATGGCCATGAGGATAGTCACGATGAACATGGCCACGAAGAAAGCCACGAAGAACATGACCACGAGGAAAGCCACGAAGAACATGGCCACGAAGATCACGGCCACGAAGAACATGGCCACGAAGAAAGTCACGAAGAACATGGCCATGATGAGCATGGCCATGATGAACATGACCATGAAGAACATGGCCACGAAGAACATGGGGACGAAGAACATGGCCATGAAGAACATGACCATGAAGACAGTCACGAAGAACATGGCCATGACGAACATGGACACGAGGAAAGCCACGAAGAACATGGCCACGACGAACATGGCCATGATGAACACGACCATGAAGATAGTCACGAAGAACATGGCCACGAAGAACATGGCCATGAGGATAGTCACGAAGAACATGGCCACGAAGAACATGGCCATGAAGATAGTCACGATGAACATGGCCACGAAGAAAGCCACGAAGAACATGACCACGAGGAAAGCCACGAAGAACATGGCCACGAAGATCACGGCCACGAAGAACATGGCCACGAAGAAAGTCACGAAGAACATGGCCATGATGAGCATGGCCATGATGAACATGACCATGAAGAACATGGCCACGAAGAACATGGGGACGAAGAACATGGCCATGAAGAACATGACCATGAAGACAGTCACGAAGAACATGGCCATGAAGAACATGGACACGAGGAAAGCCACGAAGAACATGGCCACGACGAACATGGCCATGATGAACACGACCATGAAGATAGTCACGAAGAACATGGCCACGACGAAGAACATGGCCACGAAGAACATGGCCACGAAGAACATGGCCATGAAGAACATGACCATGAAGACAGTCACGAAGAACATGGCCATGAAGAACATGGGGACGAAGAACATGGCCATGAAGAACATGGCCATGAAGACAGTCACGAAGAACATGGCCATGAAGAACATGGCCATGAAGAAAGTCACGAAGAACATGGCCATGATGAACACGACCATGAAGACAGTCACGAAGAACATGGTCACGAAGAACATGGGGAAGAAGAACATGGCCATGAAGAACATGACCATGAAGACAGTCACGAAGAACACGGCCACGAAGAACATGGACACGAGGAAAGCCACGAAGAGCATGGCCATGAAGAACATGACCACGAAGACAGTCACGAAGAACATGGTCACGAAGAACATGGGGAAGAAGAACATGGCCATGAAGAACATGACCATGAAGACAGTCACGAAGAACACGGCCACGAAGAACATGGGGAAGAAGAACATGGCCACGAAGAAAGCCACGAAGAACATGGCCACGAGGAAAGCCACGAAGAGCATGGCCATGAAGAACATGACCACAAAGACAGTCACGAAGAACATGGTCATGAAGAACATGGGGAAGAAGAACATGGCCATGAAGAACATGACCATGAAGACAGTCACGAAGAACATGGCCACGAAGAAAGCCACGAAGAACATGGCCACGAGGAAAGTCACGAAGAACATGGCCACGAAGAACACGACCACGAAGATAGTCACGAAGAACATGGCCACGAAGAACATGGCCACGAAGAACATGGCCACGAAGAACACGACCATGAAGATCTTCACGAGGAAAGCCATCAGACTATTAACGGCCATAGCGGTAGCAGCAGCGGCCATGATAGGAAGCGTCGCTCCGTCCAACAGCGATCACAAAGCACACAAATTCTCACCAAAAACGCAAACTCCGCACCAGAAAAATCATCCCTTTTCGATAACACCAGAAGGCCAAAAAAGTATTTTGAGAAACTGCAGCTCAAATCTTCATTACCCAACTCCAACAAGAAAAGTCAATATGCACAAAGCCCAAATAAAGATAAAACTAAAGATTTTTATTCCTATTACCCAGTCGAAGATATTAATAGATTTGAGGATAAAACGAAACTAAAAACAGCGGATTATTACGGTGACAATGTAAATCAAGACAGGAAACACGGAGATGGATTCTTAAATGACAATAAAGAATACGGTTATTTTTCAAAAGAGGATTACTACTATGACGCAGATTGTTACGACAAGGACGCGAATAATGGAATCGATAAGCAATACAAAGCCAACAAAGATAAAGCAGACAGTGATTTTATTGACTATAGCGATGACAAAGGCTATGATGGCTTTAAAGGGAGCAAAGGTCACTGGGACAGCAAAGAGGTTAAAGGTTACGGTGATTATAAAAGTGCGGGAAAATCCGAAGAATATTATTTCGACGACAGCAAGCCAAGTAGTTACAGCAAAGATAAGGGCGATGACTACGGAAGCGACGACGATTTTTCATCAAGCTCTAAGGGCGATTACTTTTCCTCTAATTCCAAGGGAGACGACTTTTCATCAAGCTCAAAGGGAAGCGACTCTTCCTCGAATTCTGACGACGATTTTTATTTCTCCGACTCGAAAGGAGAAGATTTAGACTCGGACTACAGCGAGGGGCACCACGACAGCATGAGCTCAGACCAGCATGACGATGGCAAGGGCGAGCACTCTAGCGAGAGCGACGAGGGCTGTGATGAGGATGAAGGGAAGAGTGATTCCAAGGGCGAAAGCGGGGAACTCGATTATGAGTCTGATGGAAATCACAAGGGAAGCAGTGGATATAGTGAAGAAAAGGGCTACGGTGATGAAAAGGGCTACAGTGATGAAAAGGGCTACAGTGAAGAAAAGGGCTACAGTGATGAAAAAGGATATAGCGACGAAAAGGGCTACAGTGATGAAAAGGGCTACAGTGATGAAAAAGGATATAGCGACGAAAAGGGCTACAGTGATGAAAAAGGATATAGTGAAGAAAAGGGCTACAGTGATGAAAAAGGATATAGTGCCGAAAAGGGCTACAGTGATGAAAAAGGATATAGTGAAGAAAAGGGCTATAGTGATGAAAAAGGATATGGTGAAGAAAAGGGCTACAGTGATGAAAAGGGCTACAGTGATGAAAAAGGATATAGCGACGAAAAGGGCTACGATCTAAAAGGCGACGATTACAGCAGCGATGAAGACAAGGGCTATGATTCAAAAGGGGACAGCAGTTCCGACATGGAATACAGCTCAAAGGGCTACAATTCTAAAGGGGAGGACGGGGGAGAGGACTGCGAAGATCACGAAGGGGCTAACGAGGGCTCATCAGATAGCATGAGTGACAGCTCAGCGATGTATGACAGCTCTGATGATAGCTCCAGCTCAGAAGGTCACGATGGTAGCAAAGGCTACAGTGATGAAAAGGGCTACAGTGATGAAAAGGGCTACAGTGATGAAAAGGGCGACAGTGATGAAAAGGGCTACAGTGATGAAAAGGGCTACAGTGAAGAAAAAGGATATAGTGACGAAAAAGGATATAGTGATGTGAAAGACTATAGCGACGAAAAGGGCTACAGTGATGAAAAGGGCTACAGTGACGAAAAGGGCTACAGTGAAGAAAAAGGATATAGTGACGAAAAAGGATATAGTGATGTGAAAGACTATAGCGATGAAAAGGGCGACAGTGACGAAAAAGGATATAGCGATGAAAAGGGCTACAGTGATGAAAAGGGCTACAGCGATGAAAAGGGCTATTACTCTAAAGGTGAAGATGATGAAGACGACGACGAAGAGAAAAGCTCCGATTCCAAAAGCGATGCAAAGGGCTATGACTCTCAAGGCTACAGCAGCTCAGACATCGAATACAGCTCAAAGGGCGACGACTACGATAGCGATCACAAAGGGCTCAGTTCAGATAGTAGCGACGGTAGCCAAGGCTACAGCGACGAGAAAGGCTACCTCTCTCACGAGGAAGGATCGGATGATGATTGTGACGATAAAGGAAGCAAAAGTTACAGTGATATTCATAAAGACGCTAAAGGCGATAATGACAATCAAGACGATGATGATGAAAACGAAACCGATGATGATTACAAACACGGAAGTCACGGGTTTAAAAGCAAAACCGGAAGTGATGATTATAAAGGAGGAAGCTCTAAAGACGATTACTACGACGACGAGGGCTACGGTTCAAAGGGCGACGGCGAGTTGAAAGGTCATTTTTCAGACGATTATTACGAGGGCTACGGTAAAAAAGGAGGTCAAAGTTCAAGTTCTCGTGACGGACGTCACGGGGTCAATGACATAAAAGACAGCGAATACATCGATGAAAGCGATGATAATGGAAAGGATTCAAGTTTATCTAACTACGACGACGAGGATTTCCTTTTCGATAAAGAGTTTAATAAGAAAATCGATGGGAAAGATTATCGATATGATTATAAGGAAGACAATGATGATGGAGTAAAGGATAAATCTAAAAGTAAGAACGGAAAGAAAGGCAACACGAAAAATAAAAAAGACGACGATAAGAAAGAGGATAAAAATATAGGAAACAAGTCCGGTGATAATGATGATAAAAAGGGGAGTGGGCTCGAGAAAGGAAATTCTAAATCAAAAGACGGGTTCGAATCCAAGCCAGACAAACACGACGGAAGAGGAATTTTCGGTTTTGATTTCGACGAGGAGAAGGCGTCACCAGATCTAAAAGCGTTAAAGTCGGAAACAGGAAAAAATTCCGACCCCCGGAAAAAGAACGCGGAAACCGAAGACGAATTGGAATCCGCTGTTGGAGCTAAGAGCTTGGGAGCGTTTAAATACGCCAGAATTTTCGGTTGGAATCAAGATGGCGTCGATAAAAATAGTCCACTGTTGCTTCAACGTAAACCAAGGTCAAGCGATCACTCCGAGTTGAGCGACGACGGAAGTCATGACGATGATGATGACGAAGATGAGAAAGATAATGAAAAGGATCTTTCTGGAGAAAGTGGCATCAAGTCTTCTGATGATTACGCTGACAAGAAACACGACAGCGTCAAGGAGTCTGGTGACGTTTCAAGCGCGTCATCACACGGCGAAGGTTGTTCCGGGGAGGCGGAAAATCTTGAGGAAGACAACCACAACGATGATTACGACGACGATAAAAATGATGAATGGTCTGCGTCACACTCGGCGCATGGAGACGAGTCTTTGAGTGAGTTCAGTGAAGATAACGACGAGGACGATGATGATTCAAAAGACTGCGACGACGAGAAAGATAAAAAAGACGATGGGTCTAAGGATAAAAAGAGTGAGACGGATTTTGATGTCAAGTTTACAAGCGTGAAGGGAGATAATGAGTACGGAGGAAAAGATATCCTCGGGCTAGGGGGAGATAACAAGTTCTTTTCTACACAATTTAGCGATGAGTTCTTAAAGGCTGGAGTTAAATCCCAAAAAGGAAAAGACGAAGATGATGATGAAAAAGACGATGACGAAAATTTTAAATCCTCAAGTGGGAAGAAAATTCTAGAAGGTTTTTTCGGCGATGTTGAAAAAGACAAAAAGTATGAAGATCAGTCTAACGACGATGAAAATTGTAACGACGTAACGGATTCGAGTGCTGAGGAAAAGAAAAAGATAAGCGATAAGAAAAAGAAAGAATACGTTGACGGCGATAATTACGAGTATGATGACAAAACAGACGCCATCTCCACCAAGGGTGATAACCCCTTCAGCTTAAAGAAAGAAAACTACAGACTCTTCAGTAATAGGAAACCACAAAACCCGGAAAATATTGAATCGGATTCTGGAGATAATGACAATGACGACGAATCAAGCACCAACCAACCGGAAATCTCAACCAACCGAGTAAATTCTTTCAAAAATTCGGACCGCCGGCAAATTGGAAAATCAAATAAAGGTCCACGAGGTTTCAGATCTCCAGCTAAAAAGAGCAGTTCTAGCTCTACTTCTAGACGTGATGAAAGCTCCGATGGAAAAGTTAAGGAGAAGGAGAATGAAAAAAAGAAAAACGGCGACCAAGACGGGAATAATTTTAGAGCCAGCGCCAGACCTAAAGGCCACGAGTACGACAGAAAATACGGCACTGAAGATCAGCCTCAGGATAAAAGTCAAGACCCGCACGGTGCTAAAGACTTCCGGGCGACTTCGAAATCCGATCCGCCCACTTCCAATGCGGATGAGTTGAACAGGAAATACGGAATCAAAGACGACGATATTTCCGACAAAGACAACGAGTCTGAACCGGAGGTTAAAAATCAGAAAGAGAAAGGCAGCGAAACGAAGGAGATATTTATAGCCAGCTTTGACTACCAGGTCCCAACGGAGAGTAAGTTTGACATGGAGGTACCTCAAGCTGAAGACAGTGTTGGGTATAACTTCGACTGGCTCAACGATATGCCTCATAGTATATACAAACGCTCTCACAAGTCTAGAAACACAAAAGGACCGCGGGTGTACAGCAGCAACTACAAGTTAGATCAGTATCGTTCTAAAAATTCGGAAAACTCCGAAACAGATTTATTTGAATACAACGACTACCTTGAAAACCCCAGAATTTCAGATCACGACGAAGCCAGTAGTTTTAATTCCCAGGATTCTGAAAGTTTCGGGTACAGTTCAACTTCCGATAGCAAAGAAGTTCACGAGGGACATTACGTCAGCTGTTCGGGCGTGGGGCACTGGAAGAAGGTCGTTGGCATGGAAACGTGGTGCCTGGAGAACTGCAACCGTGGCTTCTGTCCAGAATCCCACTGCTCCTGTGTGTAGTGCTGGACACTGAGTGACCACAGGTCTCTTGAGCCCTACTGGTCTGGGAACAAGAGCTAAAATATAGGTGTCTTTGAATGAATATGTATATAGTAAAGTAGAATAACTAAAACCGAACTGTCTGTATGGAAGGTGAAGTAGAGTTTATCTCTGTCCATGGCCACACCTATCATATGTACACGTGGCCATTATAATGATCCTGTCTCTAAGCAATATATGTTTATTATAATTAATTCAATGCAATTTACCCTGCAATTATGAAAAATATATGTGTACATTTACTGCAGTGTGTATACACCTAGCAAACTAACCTGTCTCAATTTTATGCTTTATGTGCTTTTAACATTAATTGTAAATACTTATATGCAATTTTTAAATGATAATTATATGCCACTATAAACTAATGCAATAAGCCGACCTTGTGATAAAAACGGCACCCTGTCTCATTAAGCCAAAGTAACTTTTGATGGTGAAAGATTGATGCAAGTTAGATTGATTTTATGTATGTTAGACTTATGCTTGGGTTGCTTAATTAAAAGTCAAATACTATGTTGCATTAATTAATTTGTTGAAACTGTGGTTTTATAATCGTGAAATAGTCATTTTATGCTTGTGAGAATCTGAGGATATTTTGGTATTAAGCTTTTGTGGTGTAATATATATATTCTAAAATCGGTCAATAGTTGTATTGCTTGCTAATTTATTAATTGGTTGTAGTGCTTGGCAATGTAATGTTCCTAGAATGCTAAAAATATTATTGTTCTCCTTCGGTGTTGTTTAAGCCGAAGAACCTTATGTATAAATGTGATATTATTCCCATTGTTTAGTATGCTAATGATTGTAACGTTTGATCAAATTTGGTGTTGTACTGTCTTGCAAGCTTACGTTTGTCATGTTTATAAAGGTATGTTTTCGTTAAAATCCATTATGTAAGCGTGTAAGCGTTTGGTAGTATTCCACGCACCAGTGTTGTGTCATTTAATTATAGTTTTTCGCGTATAAAAAATCAAATTCCCTTATGAAATTTTTCTTTATCATGAATATTATTTTTACTTATAAAAATGTAAGAAATTTTGAATTTATTTAAAGCGATTTAATTCAAATAAATATTTGTGTTATCTAATGTCGTGGCTACAAATCTAATGATAATTATTCTTATTATTTTAAGCATTGGTTAATTTATAGTTAATTTATTTAAAAAAATTATTCTGTGTTTCCCCTCAGAACATCTAACATATAAAGGATGTCTCAGTAGTTCTGATTTTTTTAATTGACTTACGAATGTCTCAAGGGGTGTTGCAATTTGATCCATATCTAACTTTGTGTGTGTTGCCTATTTAAAGTTCCAGTTGCGTTTCTCTATGTGTAAATGACTTTTATAAATTTCCTTTTGTGCCTTACTATGTGTTTATCACAGTATCTATGTGTGAATGAGTTTATAAATAGCCTGACTATTTAAACATTGCCTTTTTGTGTATGAGTATGTGTTTGCTAAATTGTCTCATGTGTCTAAGATTGATAAAATGCTTTAATGTATTGAAGTTGTAATCGCTGCTTCAACAAGTGAATACGCCATATTGTCATGCAATGTTTGTACCAATATTGCTTGTACATAGCCAATAAACGGATATTTTAAAACATGATTGTTTTGTTAATTTTTTAATGAGTGTTGAGTTTGTGTCTGCGTCATTATTTAACACCAGTTGTTCATTTGAAAAAAAAATACCCCATCGATAGCATTCGATATTTTTCTATATTATTAATTCATCCAAATATTTTCTAAGAACGGTATGTGCCAGTGTAGGATAACTAGTACAAGCCTGGCAAATCAAAAGTTTTGTCCACTGTGGCAAGTCATCAAAGGCTCATTGACTGTGATGGAGAAAATATACGTGGATCAGTCACCGCCCACACTATCTCTTCATACAATGATGCCAGATTAATTTCGCATCGTTTGCCAGAACTGTTTAATGTTTCAGACTTTTTTAAAATTCGAAATAAAAAATGTACGCAATAGTTTCATATTAGTTCAAGGAACATCTCAGCTATTGAAACTAACGTATAGTTGGTGGTGGAAGTTCTGAATCGCTAACATTCAAATAAACGGTTGGTTAATTAACTACAGTTTTTAACAGGCCGTTTAATTAAAATAAAATAATATTAAACAATAAAATACGCAAAAAGTAAAGAGACAATTTATTTTGACAACAGATTTAACATTCACTAGTCACGTATTTTACTAACAGACATTTTCTGCAGAGAAAAATAATAGGAATACAATAGCACAGACGTACACGTAAACACTTATTATCTATTAGTTATATACACTTAAGGATAGGCACTAAGTATAAGAACATGTCGATACGGCTAATCGGCTGAAAAAAAATCCTTTTAGCCTTTTGAAAAATTATTATATACACTGTGAATTAACTCCCCCTACGCTAATCTTTGATATTTAATCCTCACTGATCGTTTTGAAAACAGCCGGTCATGTCCAGGTGTCTAATCTTCCCGTTAGACACTTGCAAGGTCCTCACCTGCGGTGACACAATAATGTACTTCCGGTTTATTTGTGTGAACCTGACCACACGGAAAAATCCGACGAGCAGGTCATGATAAAGGGGAAACAACCCCGCGTAGTGTTTTCAATATTAACTTCATTTCTTCAAGTAGTCTCCCTTTCTTTATTGAGTTTGCATGCCTTCTTTAAGTCTATTTTCTTGAATTTAGATTTTCAACCTACAAAGGAAATAATATTGTTAATTAATTTAGAATAAACAATTTTAGGTTTATTATATATATATATATATATATATATATATATATATATATATATATATATATATATATATATATATATATATATATATATATATATATATATATAATGTTAATTAATGTAAAATAAACAATTTTAGGTTTACTATAAATATTAATATACATATACTTATATATATATATATATATATATATATATATATATATATATATATATATATAATGTGGTGTGGCATTTGAGCTATAACAATTTGTTTTATTTCTATGTCATGTTCAAAGACGGGTAATTTAACTAGTAACTAGTATTTAAAAGGCGTGACGGCAAAAGTCACGGGTTCGATTCCAGAAATTACAAGCTCAAGTTCCTATGACCCTCTTGATTCCACCTAGCTCAGTGCCTGACTCATACACTCTTTTCTCTCCATTCGGAGAAACAAATGAATCTGCTTTGTATGACCAACTGACCCGTTGTTAAACTAATCTATGATATCTAGTATCGTAAAAAAAGTAGAATAACTTACCAAGTATTTCGTTTAAAAGGGAGGTTATGTGCTGGGCTGTAAAAAAAATGAATAAAAACATTACTAAAGAAAAGAATGAATACAAACATTACTTTAAATAAACCGGGAATATCTATATATATAATTCTCTTCTGGGAGACGCTAGAAAACAAGCTGTAAACGCGCTCCCTACCATCCCCACCCCTACATGGTCTTAGTGAGCTGTGGTTCACGCTATATTTACCTTTGTGGAGTCGGGTTTAGTGACGGCTATTAGGGGCAGATAATTTAGTTTGAAACGATTTTAAACGTTGGGGGGTTGGGGGGGGGGGGGGGGAAGGGAGGAAGGGGGGGGGTTATGGTCCTTAACGAGCTACTTATAGTGTTTTAAAGAAATATTTTCAGTATCAGCGTTGGTACTGTCGAATTCACAAATTATGAATGTGATAGATTGTAATCACTGACGAGAAGCCGCGTTGGTTGTTAACAATCTTTATTTACAGCAATGATGGAAAGAGGAGGAAGGAAGTACAATATACAAGGGACATCACTCACAATAACAATATTATAAATATAACTAATACAGAAGAGTGAGTTCCCTTGACCTCACAATTATCTCAATCTATTACATCCCTTTACCCTTAGAACACAATAACACATCTCTCAATAGAACAATTGATAGTATCCTAAAATCACCAATTATATTGTAACATGAACACTATGGTAGATTACATCCTTACAAACAATGCACAATATGCTACAACATAATCAAGATACAAAACAATGATGTCAAAGTCCTTTTGACCCTTAAAATCATAGGTCTAACTTATTTGGGACTTTGATTGTCCTGTTTGACCTTCTCAGTAGCTTTTGATTTGGTGACTCAAGATTCTGACCATCTGGATTCTCTATCTCAGGAGGTCTAGGATTTAAATCATTAACTCCAGAATTTACATTTTCTGACTCCAGACAACTTGGTTCACTCATATCAACAGAACTTGGTTGTGGAACAAACTGAGTTGGTGTGAACTGTTCAGATTTGGTGGGATTGACAGATTCAGACTTATTATCTGCACAAGTTACTTTATAAGACACAGGTCCTGTACATTGAACAATTTGACCTGGTATCCATTTTTCCTTTCTCCCATAAATTCTCAGATACACATTATCATTAACACCAAATTCTCTTTCAATGGATGTCTTGTCATGATTTAATGGAACTATTTTTGAATTGGCATCTGAAAGTATTATGCTGTTATTCAGATCCTTGACTGACATAGATTTTCTTGATTGATCAATTTTCTCAGGTAATCTGATAGTGCTTTTTTGGTAACCAAAAATACTGTTTAAAAGTAATATCCTGGACAATATCACTTTGCAACTGTGATCCAGTATTTGAAGTGGGTGTATTAAATGGCAAAAATCTTTTTTTTTTCTTTTGATGTTACCCTTTTAGTTTCTGTAAGTGCTAATGATGTTAGCAAAGTTGTTTGATGATAACATTCCTTCTTACTAATGTATTTGAAATTGCCATATCACCATAATCATATATTAAGTTACAAATACTTTGTTTAGGTAACTCTGACTGATAATGGACTGTATCTTCTCCATCTTTTAGACTTAATTCCATTTTTCTTATTTTATATGGCCTTAAGTCATCATTCACTGACTCTTCAGGCCAACCATTCTTACAGTACTCATATACTTTTATTAAGCACTCATCTTTTTGTGTTTCTCTTTTAATATCATTCACATTTATATTGGAGTTATCCATGATAGTGAAGAGAACAAATACATCTTCTGGTACATAGCTCAGGCTTTGGTTTTTTAAAGGTAATCTACTAAGACTATCTGCACTATTCTCAGATCCAGGTTTGTATTTCAATTCATAATTGTATGCAGTTAGTGTGATAGCCCATCTTTGAATTCTTGGTGAGGCATGCTCAGGTAGGGTTTTGTTTTCTCCAAATAAACCTAGCAATGGTTTATGATCTGTAAAGATGGTGAACTTCCTACCAAACAGAAACTTATGAAATTTCTTAACACCAAAAATGATGCCTAAGCCTTCCCTATCTAACTGAGAATAATTTTTCTCAGCCTGGTTCAAAGATCTACTGGCAAAAGCAATGGGTCTGTCACCCTTCTCATCCATGTGGGACAAGACTGCTTCTACACCATCTGGTGAAGCATCACATGTTAATATAAGTCTTTTCCCTGGGTCATAGTGAGTTAGTAAGGTGTCAGCAGACAAAGCCTCTTTTGCTGTATTAAAAGCAGCTTCTTGTTGTTTACCCCAGTGCCAAGTTGCATTTTTCTGTAGCAGCTTGTACAGTGGTGATAGTTTACCAGACAGATTCCCTATGAACTTTGCATAGTAATTTATCAAGCCCAAAAAAGCTCTTAGTTGTTGGGTATTTTCAGGTTTGGGTGCTTCTTTAATGGCTTTTGTTTTCTCAGGTTGAGGTCTGATACCTTGCTTGCTCAATATATAACCAAGAAAACTAATTTCTGTCAGCATGAATTGACATTTATCTTTGTTTATCTTTAAACCTTTTTCACCAACTATTTTCAATACTTTATTAAGTGTTTTAAGATGTTCAGTGTCATTCTTACCAGTTATGTACACATTGTCAAAGTACACACAAACATTTGGAATATCCTTAAAAATACTGTCCATGACAGCTTGGAAAATTCCAGGGCTAGATGATATGCCAAAACATAGTCTTTCATATTGGTAGAGTCCTTTATGTGTGTTTATTGTCGTATAGACTTTTGAATCTGGATGTAGTTCTAGTTGAGTGTAAGCATGACTAAAGTCTAATTCAGTGAATTTGTCTCCTCCTGCCAAATTCAAAGAAATTTCCTCAATGTTAGGTATAGGGTACCTATTTAGCTCTATTTGCTTATTCAGTGTAGTTTTATAATCTCCACAAATTCTTATAGAACCATCCTTCTTTAACACTGGCACAATGGGCGTTGCCCAATCGGAATAGTCTACCTTCTTTATGATGCCATTAGATTCCAATCTACTTAGCTCATTTTCAATTTTGTTCCTCATTGCATAAGGTGGAACTCTAGCTTTGCAGTATCTTGGATTTGTGTCTTTAATGCTTAACTTCACTGTTCTATCATTTAGTAAACCTGAATTGCCAAAAACACTTTTATTTTCAGATATTACTTTATCTAGTGAAGTAAGACTAGATTCTTTTCCATTGTTCAATGAACAAATACTCTCCCAATTTAACTTAAGATCACTTAACCGTTCCTACCTAGTAATGGTGGTCCATTTCCTTCAACCACAAGAAGAGGAAGTTTAACACTTTGACCATTATAACTTACATGAACCATACACTCTCCTATTACCGGAACATTGTCACCAGTGTATGTTGTTAGACACTTGTGACATGGCTGTAGAGGCACTGATCCTCCTGTGACAGCGTCAAAATCTTTCTTTGTTATGACTGTTAGAGATGCTCCAGTGTCAAGTTGGAAGCTGATGCTCTTACCGTTGATATTAACTGGTACATTGATGGGAGCATGACTTATTGATTTCACAGAGAACAGGTTGAAATCCGGCTGCGAATCAGTTTGAGCATTTTCACAAGTAGAGTGGTTCATTGGTTGGGTTAGGTAGTCTTGGTGAGAGTTAACATAGTGCTGCTTTTGGTTGCGGTACTGTCTTGACTGGCTAGATTTAGCAACAGACGAAGACTGTGCAAAGCAGGCCTTGGCAATGTGACCTTGCTTACCGCACTTATAACAAGTTGCTAACTTGAACTTGCACCGATGAGATGCATGGGGACCTTTGCATCGATGACATTTTTGATAATAATTACTAGATTTAGATCTAGGCTTTGAACGTGCAGGCTGTTTAGCATAAGTTGGAATGCTCTGATGGGGTTGATGTTTATTGACTAACCTGCTGTTTACTGCATAGATCCCTAAAGGCGTAAGAGATTTCGCCGCATCTGATGACTGCTGGAATGAAGTTGCAAGTTGTATTGCTTTTTCTAATGTTAGATCTGACTCGAGCAGCAACTTTCTTTGAATATCAGGGCTGTTTACACCTGTCGCAAACTTTTCACATAGTCTGTCAGACAGCGTATCGCCGAATTCACAAAATTCACTTAAATGACGTAAAGCAGCAACATATTCTGATATTGACTCGTTTGGTTGACGAGTCCTACTGTCAAATCTAGCTCGACATAGAAACTTTGATGGGGTAGGCGCATGGTGGTCTGTTAGCAATTTGCTCAGCTCGTTAAAGCTCTTGGTAGTTAGACTAGCTGGTGCGCATAAGTCCTTTAGTAGCCTAAATTGTTGAGGCCCTATGACTGTTAACAAAATAGCTCTCTTTTTGGCTTCTATCGTCACGTCGTTTGCTTCAAGGTAAAAGCTTAACCTATCTAGGTAATCCTGAATGATTTCATCATTCGAATCAAATTCTTTTATTTGGCCATACAGCGCCATTATTCTAGAAATACTTAGCTAATATGCTCTAGCAAACCTCTTTTTTGCGTAAGTAGGTGCTCTTTCTAGTAGATTTTTATCCTCGTCGCCAAAATGTGATGGATTGACGACAGAAGCATGTGGTTGTATATAAACGTTTATTGGGTCTAACTACATGTTGATAACCAGAGAGGAAGGAAGTACAATATACAAGGGACATCACTCACAATAACAATATTATAAATATAACTAATACAGAAGAGTGAGTTCCCTTGACCTCACAATTATCTCAATCTATTACAATGAATTACTGAAAAGTAGAAAAAACAACAACTAAATAGCGGCGTATGTTATGCCGCGGGCCGGCTCGTTCACTACGGGGATGGCAACTCGGGATATAGACAATATTTTTAATCCATTTTTAATTACTTAAACTTTTTAAAATAGAATAGAATCTCGTAGAAAAAATAATTGCACACCAAGTGAACGCCAACTAAAATGTGTATAATAGTTCGGATTATTATTAGTACTTTGTAAATTTTAATAATTGTTAGAAAGATAAAAATCAATATGTAGGCAAACTGGAAATTTCCGCCTGATTACCCTTACTAGAAAAAAAATACTATATGGTATTTAGTACACTGTTACAGTGTTTAACTTTTGTATAGTTCATACACATTTATGTTAAAACGCTATGGTTTAGAAGATATTCGTCAATGCTTCTTACCCTCATCAAGTTCTGTATAGTTCTCTGCCTGAATGTCTACTTGTACGTCCGCCTGAATATCCGACTGGCTGTCTTCACTGATGGGATACTTGTAGGGGTTTGAGAGACACTCGCGGTGACAGAAGTGGAAAACTTGTACGCTGTAAGGAAAATAAAATACTTAAAAAAAACTTTTTAAAAAACCACGTTTTTCTTGTGGACTAAAAAGTAGAAAATAACTATTTACATACATTTGATGACAAAAAACGTGGGTACGTTCACCATCAAATTTCCCGACCCATCTGCCCGACCCACGTTTTTTGTCATCAAATGTATGTAAATAGTTATTTTCTACTTTTTAGTCCACAAGAAAAACGTGGTTTTTTAAAAAGTTTTTTTTAAGTATTTTATTTTCTCCTTTTTAGTCCGTTGCTACACATGAAAAACGTGGTTTTTAAAAAAGTTTTTTATATAGTTTATTTTCTACTTTATCTAATGACTTGATTAAGTATGAATTGACTAAGTGTTTATAAATACACGGACTAAAAAAATCTTGAGCGACCAGGATTCGAACCTGGGTTGTCGCGGCCACAACGCGAAGTACTAACCACTATACGATCACGGCCAGCGTGCTCACATCGATTGGGGCCGAAGTAACTGTGTCAACAAGCCTCCAGTCTTGTCGGTATCTTTAGAAATCATGTCCTCAATTTTATGGTCCTTTGGGCGTAATTAAATTAAGCTAATTACGGTCTCTAATTGCTAGTTTTTATGATTGCATCTGAAATTGTTAGGCGAAAGTAACCTGCATGCCAAATTTCAGATCTATAGAGCAATCAGAAGTGGGCTAATTTTCGATGTCAATTTTAACAACAAACACATCCACGCGAAGCTGAGTTAATAAAAACGTGTTAATAAAAGCAAGATTAGTCATATCTATCTATAAAATTCTCTTCATGGGGACCATACGAGACACCACGCAGCTTAGCCACCACCTTCATCCCCACCTGTCAGGTGAGCTATGGTTCACCCGAATGTTTAAAAGAGTAGAGGCGGTGCGAATAAGCGACGGCTATTAGGGGCAGATAATTTAGTTTTTAAACGATTTGAAACTAAAGGGAGATAAGTTCTGCTTGATATTTTCATTGTTGACTGTAAACGGCTGCTTTCACTGGGGGGGGGGGGGGGTGGGAGGCAAGGGGGTAGGGTAGTGTCGAATTCACATATTATGAATTATTGATAAGTAGAAAATAAAACAACTAGATAGCGGCGAATGCTACGTCGCGGGTTAGCGGGTAGCAATAGTTTCTTGTATTTAAGGCTTCAAAATTTTGTGTTATTGAGCTATAGCATTTTGAAAACGATAAAAAAATCTAACATGGCCGTCGTTACCATGACAACCACAAAGAAGTATAGTTTTTTATATTTCAAAATACGTTTTATTAGTGCCTTTTCGTATTAGTTATATGGGAACATTTTCAATGAATTTGCTTGATAATTACATAAATATATTACACACCTATAATTACACACCCACTCCCCATACACACATATATGTATATATATATATATATATATATATATATATATATATATATATATATATATATATATATATATATACATATATATGTTAAGTGGTTTGATCAATCAACCGTTGATGATTGCTCAAAATATATAACTAAAGAGTGTTTTGACAGGGGACGGTGTGGTCGAGTAGGTAAAGCTCATGGTTGCTAAAGCGAAAAAGTCTCGAGTTCGAACCCTAGGGCAGTCTGAGGCTCGTTAGCTGGGGACAGCCAACTGCTGCCCGGTAGTTTGTTCTTGGTTGGACAAAGGCTATGGAAGCAAATCCAAAATGCAAAGAAGGCTGAAATCAGAGTCAATGAATGGCTCATAACCAGTTGACACGTATCCTTAATTGTGTTAGATGTATGGTTGAGTCGGCAAAGCTCATGTCGTTAAAAATTCGACGAAGTCTCGAGTTCGAACTCTCAGCTAGATAAGGCTCGATCCCTTTCAATACTAAAAATTGAGAACGAAGAAGATTAGTGTGTTGACAAAGTGTAAGTGTAAGCATATTAGAATTAAATAGCTCTAGATTGACATTTGTAGGCTATTACTTTTATAAGTTAAATCCAGTGGCGTAGCGAGGTCGGGTGTCACCCGGTGCGGCACTTAATGGTGTCACCCCTCCCCCCCCCCCCAGAGGCGTAGCGACCCTTCCCGGGGACAAACTTTCAAATTTTCGATTTGCACCCCCCCAAGTTTTTCTCTATATATTTTGCTATTTTTTGCCTTGGTGTCACCCCCTAAATGGTGTCACCCGGTGCGGTCAGCATTCCCACCCCCCCCCCTCTCTACGCCTCTGGTTAAGTCATAGGTTTAAGTTTGTTACATTGGAATAATAACCAGCAATGTAAATACGCGCGTATACTTTAATTTTGGTGTGTGTGTGTGTGCTTTCGTGTGTGTGTACTCATGTGGATCAACTCACCTGGTTGAATTGTGCGTGCAAGCCATGACGCATGCGTTAAAAATAAACATCTGGGATTGAGGGTCTGATGAGTTTTTCACTGGCTGGGCTGTTTAAATACACATCGTAGCAATTTATTACAATAAAAATAAATAGAACAAAAACTTTTATATTTATTTTAATTTTTACAATCAAACCTAATATACTTGTTTCTCCTTGCTTAAAAGCAGACTTTTTTCAGGCACCTCTTCGTGGACTAGCAACACACTAGTCTACACCCCCCCTCCCCCCGAACGAAATGGAATTATCAGTCCTTCCCCCCCCCCCCCCCCCCCGGAAGATTTAGTCCGTCCCATCGAAAATATCAATGCCCACCCCCCCCCCCCCCCTCATTGGAGAAAAAAGATCTGGAAAAAAAACACTGCTTAAAAGAAACGCCAAAAAATTATACAGAATACATAACATAATTCCTTATTTGGCTTTGAATTCCATGACTTTATACCGGGGTTTAAACATTTAGTATATCTTTAAAACGAATTGCTCACTCCTCTATTCACAACACTCAATCCAACAAAAGAAATGTTTAGTCTTGACCAGTCTTGACTGTGTTGTTTAACAAAACAGTTAAAATAGTTAAAAACGAATAACCCAATGAAACGTCTTCTTTCGGTTTAAAAAAACAAACGAAGTGGAAGTAGCACAATAAGTAAAGTTCATTTTCGGAACTGTGGGTCCACGGCGCAGGTGAAGTAGAGTTTACCTGTTTCTGTGACCTCGGTATTTGAAGGGATAGTGTGGTCAGCGTTATGCCCAGCCGCCTTTACTTTCCCTAACGTAATCCAGGTACCCATCGGAGCTGGGTGGACTCAGGGACGTTCTACGACTCCACCCAGGGACCCGAACTCGAGACTTTTGGGTTAGCAAACGATCGTTCTACCACGCCGTCGAAAAAGCGCAATGCATGTAAATAACGATCAACATCACTGATTTAATACAATAAAAACTTACGTTGTCTATCGAAGATAAATGAAAAGGTTTCTTGTACCTCACTGGTTTTGTTTTCTGCGAGAGAGAAGAGAGAAATTCACTTGATTTGTTACATATTAATTGACAATGTTACTAAATCAAAGTAATCATATTAACAAATCGCTGTTTTTTGCACCCCCCCCTGCAAAAAACAAACAATCATTCAATAAAAATTGAATTTTTAAACTAGTGGTTGAAACTCAATATAGACCATACCTACACCCATACATGTAACTATACAAGTTTCTTTATATTTAAACAATTTGCACATTATAAGCTATTGCTAATCAGTCTAATTGCGGATTAGGTTGTGTCAATGATTAAATCTATCATCGCATTCAGATACACACTAGAAATGCCAATCTCTTTAAGCCAAGTGATAAAATTTCAGCTTGTTTGCGATATTAAGTAAACTTAAGAAGTTAAGTTAGTTGTTTTTTTTAGTTAAGTTAGTTGATGTGAGAAGATTACATTTGCTTTGGTTGTTGATATAACTATACACGCGTTGCCGAGGGAAGTGTATTGAGAATTGTAGGGGTGGGGGTGGGGGTGATTTATACATTTGGGCCGTCATTTATTATTCAAAAATAAAATTGAAGAAAAAAAATTGCCGCGAATACTTTGCTGAATGAAAACATAAACTAAGAACTTAAAGCACTCAAAGATATTACCAAGGGCAATTTAAAGTTGAGAAGGTCAGCGTACTTAATGTATAGAGTTATCTCCCTTCGTGAAACAGTCCAGTAGATAACGGATTTTTTTGTCCCTTATAATTTCTGTCACTAATGATCTTTATCTAAGATCATTTTCCCACGCCGGTGTACGCCGTCGATCAGAATTTCTTCCAGGCATCTCTTCGGGATCCGAACTCGGGACTTTCATGTTTATATCTAACCATTAGGATTTTTCAAACTTTAACATTTATTTTTAAAACAAGTTAAAAAAATCATATATATCTTACCATCATCTTCAGTGTTTGTTTCCTCCGTTATTAACTCAGTATTTGATTTCATTGGTTTGTTGGTACGATCTGTAGAGAAACGGTTAGTTTTGAGAGTTAGAATACACTATTTCCTTCGCAACAGTATAAAATAGAGAACTTAGTAAAGTAAAGTGAATTGTAATAAAGAGTGGCTATATTCTAGAATAAAAGTTTAACAAGTAGATCTAAGCCTATCTTTTTTCGTGTTTTCCATTATGCATTAGGCCTATATGATTAACAGTTGTTCTTTTTTTGTTTTTCATGATGAAAAATGTTGTACAGTTAAAAGAAAACTGTTAAATCTGACATTTCCGTTAAAATAAAAGATGTAGATGGATTTTGTTCAACATTAGACTTTTTCAAGAGTTCTAGAGCTATTTATAACGCTCTAGGACTCATTCGCTTATATTTTTATAATCGGGGATACGTCAGTTTAAAAAACCTACGATAGTATCAAATATAGGCCTACATACATACGTATATATAATTGGAGGGTGATTAGAGGTGTGTTTGTGTGTGTGTGTTGGAAGGGGGGAGGGAGGGTTTAAGCTCCTGAATTTAAAACGATTCAATTTTTTTAAATACCCGGACATTTAAAAAAAAAATGATTCCTCATGTAATGCAATCAAAATTTATCCAAACAATCAGGATTATATCTGTTTATTATCTCACCTGCCATATGGTCACGTGGTCTGCATTCAACATGTGACGTCACCGTCAACAGGACCACCAGCAATGTTGAAAACATCAGCGATGATACGTTGTTCATGTTGAAAAGGTGTTGATTTCGTTGAGATTATTAAATTATTTTAATGATTTTTTTCCTCTAGATTACTAAACAGTTCTGTTTTAGAGTTTTTGAATTTAGCTCATTTAGTTTGCCGGATCCGTGTAATTTTTGTAGATGAGTTTTTTTTTAGTATAGCCTCGTTGTTGTGCTACAGCAGATGATGGAGGGTGTGTTAGCGTTGTGTGGTGTAGATCTAGTTGATGATTCTATCTGCATAGGAAGAAACACAAAATGTGTAAGATTAGACACGTTGTAAGAATGTGTTATAAATAACAGATTGACAATGGCAGCTGCATCGAGGTTTAGGCAAAAAGTGATACTAAACATAAGTTGTGTAATATAACTCACAAGTTAAACACAATTACAATGTATTTAAAATATAAAATAATTAGCACATATTAATTAGTAAAAAACATGTCACTTAAAAATGTTCTTTTCAAATATCAAGATTTTAAGGCAACTTAATCTTCTCTATTTAAGTAAATTAGAGAAAGATATCCATTGGGAAGTTGAAGTAGAGTTAATCCATTTCTTGACCTCGGCATATGAAGTGCTAATGTGGTCAGCACTATGCCGAGCCGCTTTTAATTTCCCCAACGCAAATCAGGTACCCATCAGAGCTGGGTGGACTCCGGGACGTCCTACATTCACAAGTCCGAACCTTCATCCGAACTCGAGACCTTCGGTCTAGCAGTCAAAAGCTCTACCACGCCGCCCCAATCTTTTCTATTGAACCATTTTGTAATCTTAATCTTAGCTCACTAATCTTTTCGTAAAATTTAATGTTGCACGTTGAATATATACAAAAATAAAATAGGAACCAAAATTTTATCCCCATGTTATGGCATGGTCAGATAGTAGAGCACACAGCTGCTAACAGGAAAGGCTCAAGTTCGGATCCACCGAAAGAGTAAGTAGGCTGCCCTTTAGCCCACTTAGCACTGATGGGCACCTGACTCACGTTTGGGAAAATAAAGGCGGCTGGACCTTTTCATTAGCCGAGGTCACAGAAACAAATGAACTCTACTTCATCTACACAATGGACCGCCATGTTCAAAAAGGTAACTACTAGATCTAAGCCCCACACCTAAGTCCAACATAAAAAAGCAGGCTCGTAACGTCAATATTGATACTCTGTCCTCAACATCCATCCCTGTAATCCTAATCCTGATTGTAAACTTAACGTAATCCTCAAAACTAAACTACATGTATCACGTTTTACTACGTTGTGGGTACGGCTAAACGATAAAAAAGATATTCTTTATACTCACCAAAATTAATATCAAAATGTATGTAAGTAAACGGATGAGATTCCACTTTATAAAATATATAACAGTTAAAGTAGACAAAAATCATGCAGAAATCGATTAAAATATAAGTGCATACAAAATTTGATCGCGTAGCTATTGAGAAGAATACAACACAAACAGCTGTGTCGAGTTTGTCCTGACACGATTTGCGATTAGTAAATTCTGAGGGTAAGTTCAAGCTATTTAAACGTTTTCATCACCAGCTAGCTAGGTCAACTCATGCTCTTTTTTTGTCATGACTGCTGAAACGTCAAATGAATCTAAAAGTCTTAAGATTTTATTGTTAGTTACGCTATTCTGGCTTTGTTTTGTTCTTATCTCTTCCCCGGTGTAAAAATATGCTATGCTAGTGGTGACTTGGTGACGTCAAATGTCGTTTTTATAAAAAAAAATAATCACAACATTTTGTTGATTTATCAGTATCAAGGATAGGATTCTAGCGGTTCTAAACTTGTTTAGAAAGGACACATTAATAGATACTTAGGCCTCGTTGAAGAATTAGCTGGTTATATTAAATGAATATTTTTTTTGGAGTCGCTGTCATAACCTCAACCCTAGCCCATATAGTAACGCAAACCAGCCCTGACTCAAAACATAATCCTGACTCAAAACATAATCCTGACTCAAAACATAATCCTGACTCAAAACATAATCCTGACTCAAAACATAATCCTGACTCAAAACATAATCCTGACTCAAAACATAATCCTGACTCAAAACATAATCCTGACTCAAAACATAATCCTGACTCAAAACATAATCCTGACTCAAAACATAATCCTGACTCAAAACATAATCCTGACTCAAAACATAATCCTGACTCAAAACATAATCCTGAGACTCAAAACATAATCCTGACTCAAAACATAATCCTGACTCAAAACATAATCCTGAGACTCAAAACATAATCCTGAGACTCAAAACATAATCCTGAGACTCAAAACATAATCCTGACTCAAAACATAATCCTGACTCAAAACATAATCCTGACTCTAGCCCTGACTCATAACATAATCCTGACTCAAAACATAATCCTGACTAGCCCTGACACAAAACATAATCCTGACTCTAGTCCTGACTCAAAACATAACCCTGACTAGCCCTGACTCAAAACATAATCATGACTCTAGTCCTGACTCAAAACATAATCCTGACTCTAGCCCTGACTCGAAACATAACACTGACTCTAGCCCTGACGCAAAATATAATCATGACTCTAGTCCTGACTCAAAACATAACCCTGACTCTAGCCCTGACTCAAAACAGAATCATGACTCTAGCCCTGACTCAAAACATAATCCTGACTCTAGCCCTGACTCAAAACATAACACTGACTCTAGCCCTGACGCAAAACATAATCATGACTCTAGTCCTGACTCAAAACATAACCCTGACTCTAGCCCTGACTCAAAACAGAATCATGACTCTAGCCCTGACTCAAAACATAATCCTGACTCTAGCCCTGACTAAAACATAATCCTGACTCTATCCTGACTCGAAACATAACCCTGACTTCATCCCTGACCCAAAACAGAATCATGACTCTAGCCCTGACTCAAAACATAATCCTGACTCTATCCTGACTCGAAACATAACCCTGACTTCATCCCTGACCCAAAACATAATCCTGACTCTAGCCCTGACTAAAACATAATCCTGACTCTATCCTGACTCGAAACATAACCCTGACTTCATCCCTGACCCAAAACATAATTCTTAGCCCAGATTTCCAAACATAATCCTAATCTTAACTAGACCCTACCCCGCCACTATATTTCCTTACTCCACTCAACATTATGTAAATCTCAGTCTGGGCGCCCCTACATTAGACCTGGGGGAGGGGGAGGTGCTGATTCGGCTCCCTCTTACCCTGAACATAATCCTGCGGTGCCGCTGAATTTTGGACAGAATAATATTGTCATTTAAAAACTACGTCCCTCTCTGTGTTTATTTGCAGTCAATTTATGTAATTCAATTTTGAACAATTTCTACCGGAACGATTTCGTTGTAAGTTTGCGTTCGAGATTATCTTCAAGAAAAAAGCAAGAGTATTTAATCTCAAATCGAATGGGATACTAATTTATTTATTAAAATCATTGCCCATGTTACCAAAACGATAACAAAAGATGTGTTGTTAGGTTGTAGCGAATTCATTGTATCAATTGAAAAAGATACTTAATTATGTTATTTTCAGTGCATTTAAAAATATCGTTTCTATAATTGTTTTGATACATGTTTTACTTTATTTGATAATTTTTTTAAAAACAAAACTTTATAAGAACACTTGCTAAAAAAACAACCTTTGGGGTTTTAGCCGTATAGTTTGAGACACCTTGCCGAGTACAGAGGTAGGTTGTTGACGAATTCACGGGTATGAACTACTTTTTCTTGCGCAACCTTAAACCCTTTATCAGCCTTGGGTAAATGAGTCACGGGATGAAATGTCTGTATTGTTGTAAATCACGAACGTTTGTAGGGTTTACAGAGTTGAAGAATATAGGTGCTAAAGCGGAAGTTGTGTGTGTGTGGGTGTGTGGGTGCATGTTAGGTGTAGATAAAGTGGTATGATTAATTGAGGGAAGGTGTAGAGTTCAGATTTGAATTAAGTACGTAAAAAAAAGTTCCCTTTCAAACCTGACGGTCTAAGGGGCAAGTGAAGTACAGTTTACCTGTTTCTGTGACCTCGGCATATGAAGAGATAGTGTGGTCAGAACTATGCCCGGCCGCCTTTACTATCCCTAATGCAAGTTAGATACCCATCGAGTTGGGTGGACTCAGGGACAGTCTACTCACTTGAACCCGGAATCAAACTTGAGACTTATGGAGCTGTCTTGCTCTTTACCGCTAGGCCACCCCGTTCCTTGATTTAAATTAAGCAGAATCATACAACTTGATGTGTAAGCTGTCTATAAATAAGGTAGGGCAGTTTAACAAAGTTTACAGCCCCTCCCACATTCCATGTCACAGTCACAGTCACACATTGTCACTAGACTGAACGTCACACATCGTCACCAAAACATCACAGGATCTACTTCTTCATTTCGTAAACGTTTGTAAAAATGTCCGTTCAAACCCAAAATAAACTCTGCTTTTTTTTATCACTCTTGTGTCCTTCACACATCACACATCTCACTTCCTTACACACAGTGTTTCTTTCAGACTTTTTTCCTCCGGGGGTGGGGGAGGGGGTCACTTGATATTTTCGGGAGAGCGGAATAAATTCTCTTATGGCAGGGGGACACTGGTAAAAGTATATATTTTCTATATAAATTCAATTTCAACCAAGGGGGTGGGGGTGGTAGACTCTTTTTGGGAGGATGGGGGGGGGGGGGGGGGCTTCCGCATCTGGAAGAAACTCTGCTCACTTTTCGTCTGTAAATTCACAACCCCCATACATGATGTCATTTGACGATCATCCTAAACCTATAGTTTTTGTGATCACTAACTTAAAACAAAAACATCTCTACAACTAACCATTAAAAAAAGAACTCACCTATGTAAAGATGCAATAGAAAGTGGTAATTTGTTGTACAAATAGTTACTTTAGCTTTTTATTATTACATTCCAAGAGGCGTAGCGACCTGTCCCGGCGCCCTGAAACAAACTTTCAATTTGGCGCCCCCCAATATATTTTTTATATTCATAATTCAAAACTGCAGCTAAAATGAACTTTTTATTTTTTTCCCAACCCATTTTGGCGCCCCTAGGGTCGGCGCCCGGGGACATATGTACCCTCCCCCCCCTTCGCAACGCCCCTGCTTGATGCCCTGTAGCTTAAGTCATGAGGTACAGCGTGAATTAATCACAAAGCTCTAAGCCCGGTTTAAGTGTTACTGTTTGTAGGGCAGAGCTGAGTCAACCCAGCTCTATCGGGTACCGGACTAGAATTGGGGAGAAGCTAAATCGGCTGGGAATAGTTCTGACCACACATTTCCTTCTCATATCCACTTTACAAAAACATATTAACTCTAAATTTATATGCCATACAGAAAGTTTGATCTAAAGTTGGTTTTTTGTCTTTCTCCAAACAAAAAGCTATTTACCAGAAGCAGATTGTTCGGCTGTTACTAAAATTACTAAAAAGCAAAACATATTGCAGATTCATAATTTAAAAAACGATATGAATTTCAATAGCTGTTGGTTAAATTGATGATTGGCTTTTTGGACAATCGGGTGCTATCGAACCATATAGTAGGTGCAGTAGAGTTCACCTACTTATGTTCTTGTAACAAGCACATTGAGTCCACAACCGTGATCCTGTTCACACGTACAAAAAAACATAACCTTAAAAAAAAAAATTGTTCCTTCTTTATAACATGTACGAAAACCTCTTTTTGTTTCATAAGATTTAAGTAAATAATACAAGTCGCACGATAGTTACATTTCTTGTACAATGATACAATATGCAAACAGAGCCTTATCGGCACCGGAAGTCAACTCCGGTGAACTTTAAACCCCAAGGAGTGTATGTTTACATGACGTGCTTGACCCGGGTCCCACGGGTCAGGTGGTCTGATCGGATCAAAGATCAGATACGGGTTAAAATAAGCAGGCGACGTTTGTATAATTTAACGAGGGTCTTCTTCTTCTTCTTCGTTCTTAATTTTAAGTGTTGGAAGGGATCGAGCCTTATCTGCCAGAGGGTTTGAACTCGAGACTTTTTCGAATTTATCAACCATGTGCTTTTGCCGACTCGACCACGCCTCCATCACAATTAAGGATACGTGTCAACTGGTTATGCGCCATTGAGGCCATTGACTCCGATTTCAGCCTGCTTTTCTTTTTGGATTTGCTGCCATAGCCTTTGTCCAACCAAGAACAAACTACAAGGCAGTAGTTGTTTGATTTTGGAGGGCGATTAGTAGTTTGTTAATTGGCAATAAGCCATCTTAGATAGTGTGTGTTTGTGTGTGTGTGTGTGGGGGGGGGGGGAGGGGGGTTAGACGGGACGGAAGGGGTTAACGTGGGATGCGGGCAGTCTAGAAAACGAAAGTATGATGATTGTTGTCAAAACATTTGGTAGCATCTTGATAACGACTCATAGAATGGAAAACACATCCAACAATAGCAGCATCTCGTGTAAGGTAGACAATACCAACTTGAAAAAAAACGACACATTTTTTTTTCGCAGAGAAAAAATATTTTCTGCAGCTAGAGATATCGTTGGGACAACATCGGAATTTTAAAAAAAAGTACTTAATTTTAATAAATTGAATGGATATTTTTAGGTGAATTACTCGGCATGATCCTCCTCCCCCCACCCTCGATTTAGTTTTCTTATGATGTCGTCACACCCATCTACGCCCCTTCAGTGTTTCTTCCAGACTTTTTTCTCCGGGGGGGCACTTGAAATCTTCGGGGGGGGGGCAGTAAACTTTCTTCGGGGGGGGGGGGGCGGACACTGTTAAAAGTATATATTTTCTATATAAATTATATAAATTTCCTTTCGTTCGGGGGGAGGGGCGGTAAAAAATTTTCGGGGGGGGGGGGCGAAGCCCCCCCCCCCCGAAGAGATGCCTGGAAGAAACTCTGCGCCCCTTGTTCCCAGTGTCGGCGCCAGGTTATTTAGCGCCCTAGACAAAACTTATTAAAACGTCCCCTTTCACACTAATTTATTAATAAAACATATGTATAAGAAAACCATTAATTGAAAATGACATATTAATTTATTACCGATTGCATACACGTTATAAGTAGACATCAAAATCAAATTTCACTTGCCTACTTCGTAGATAAAGTTTGTACTCATTCCTCCGATTCCAGTTTGCAAGCGTAATCTCATTCTATTCAAATTGTTACTAAGTCCACGAGTCTACTTTACGACAAAGTCCCCCCCCCACCAAAACCCGAAAATTTAAAGTGCCCCTCCCCCTACCCGTGAAAAAAAAACAATGCAAAAAAACCCACACTTCTTGTGGTGTTGGGCTCCCTGCAGACCTCCCAAGGTGAGTTGCAGAACAGAACTTACCTGTTTTAAGCCTGACTGTCTTTAGTTATAATTGTAAAATTAATTAATTAATTAGACGATTAATTTGCGACTAAGTCGATTTTAGTTGCATTTGTTCTCATACTGTATGTCAACGAATATTAAGTATTGCAATCTACAAGGGCAACTGATGTATTTGTTTTTCAACTTGATCATGCTAAAAAAATCCAACCTACCAAACTATTTTGTTTAGAACTTCTGCTCTATATAATTTATACAATAGCAAATAATAACATAAAGTTGTATTTACAAGTTAGCGGTCAACTTAAGTGAGTACTTTGAATTGAATGTAGAGATAAGCAATGTATTATCTCCCATTTGGAAATCCAAATACCAACATTTTATTCAAGGGAGATAACTTCATAAAAACAAACCCAAATGTAACTAAAACATTCTTGAAAAAAACAATATCCATCTTTAAATTTCATTACACAATTATTATACTTAAATTTGTTATATTAATTATGTAACTTGTCAAAATTGTATATTCTACTAATTGACTGCTTAACTGTAGGTTGTTTGAAAGCATAAACATAGTAGCTTTATAAAAAATGATTCTAGTCATTAACGTTGACATGCAATCAGTTGACTGTTAAAAACGCGTTGCGATTTAAATTTTAGATCCCAAAAATAATGAGACACCTTAAATCAAGTACAGGCAACTGTACTCGATGGTCCAGAACATCGAGTACAATTTCACCACGCTCTACTAACGATACTCCCTATCAACAACGATTAAACTGGACCTTCTAATACGCGATAACGTTCAACATACTTCGATAGTTAATCACCTACATTTTCATTTCTCTACTAACAATCAGATTCCGCTAGACCTACAACTACACGACAACAACCAAAAAAAAAAAAGAAATCGATACTTTAACACTTCAAGAACCGACATTTTGTACCTACGAAACTGTACCAGCAACAGCCTTCCCCCGTAACTCCCAAATCTAAACGATCCACCAAAACTTACCAAACAAATGAGAATACTTTGAATTACGAAACTCTATACACCAGAACAGATTTCTAGTTCAAAGTCAGAGAAAATGAGACTTACAAGCCCTATATAAAAAAAAAAATCGCACGGGTTTTGGAACGCCCCGTCATGGAGTGATGATTGAATCAACACTAAGATTAGATAACCGTTTGAAATGTTCGAAATTTAAATTACGGACTTATTTAATTGTTTTCTTCATCAATTATGTGACACTAAAATAAAAAGGCAAAGTGACTGGTAAACAGCGCCCCGACCTTTCCAAATTAGGGAGGTGGGGGTGCATTTTCACCATAAATGTCGGCTAATTTGGGGGTATGGGCGCAAAATTGATAGTTCACCCTGCGCGCCGAAATAGATCGCTACGCCATCTATAATTTATAAAAGATAATCGAAGTTATTAATTATTAGGTACTTTTTGATAAAGGCGATTACACATTTTTGCCCCCCCCCCTCCCTAGGCATGGCGCCCGTGGCGACCGCCTAGTTCGCCCGATACGTAGCGCCGGCCCTGGTTGTTCCAGCTTTGACAGTACAACCTAGAGTCATGTCCATGATGCGGGCATCAAGACAAGTCCACACATCCACATTCTAGGATTGGTAATGGCAAACTGAATCTTGTGAAGGATGTGGTGGTTTGTGATGTTGTGTGATAACGGGAGATGTGGGGCTTGTGAAATGTTGCATCGCAAATTTGAATTTATAAGTCATTTTGAATTCTGAGTTTCATTTTTGTTGTTGTGTTAATTGTTATAAAAGTTAGTCACATCAAAGATCCAGCCTAGCACATTTTTTTGAAAGAATTCCGTTTTAAAAATAAAAAAGATAGTAAGATTTGATAAAGGGATGGTAGAGAGCTAGGCTGCTAACCCGTAAGTCTCGAGTTCGAATCCGGGTTCAAGTCAGTTGTACGTCGCTGAGTCCGCCCAGGGTAAGTCGGCTGGGCGTAGTGCTGACCACACTATCCCTTCACATTCTTAATTTTAGTGTTAGAAGAGATCCCCTCCAACACAATTAAGTCATCTGGTTATGCGCCATTGAGGGGCCATTGACTCCTATTTTAGCCTGCTTTTCTTTTTGGATTTGCTTCCATAGCCTTTGTCCAACCAAGAACAAACTACAAGCAGTTAATTGATTTTGGAGTTGTCTCTCCTAGAAGAGTGGCTGTCCCCAGCTAACGAGCCTCATTTGCCCGAGGGTTCGGACACATTTCGGTTCAGCAATCATGAGCTTTACCGACTCGACAACGCCGACCCCTTTCTGCAAAAGATGAGCTCTACTTCATTTGCCCCAAGTGTTCTGGGGACAAACGGGACAAGATGATGCCGGTGCTAGGATAAAACTTACCAGAGTCGTAGCGAGGGGGCGGGGCTGGAGGGGGGGGGGGGGCGGGACATATGTCCCCGGGCGCCAAACTTAGGGTTTCGCCAAAATGGGTTGGAAAAACAATTGAAAGTTTGGGGGGGGGGGTGCAAATTGAAAGTTTGCCCCGGGCGCCAGGAAGGGTCGCTACGCCTCTGAAATTTACCCAGGTATGAACTGGCCCGTCGGTGTACCGGTAGAAACTCTGGTGATCCACCAGGTAATAAATCCCTATTTGTGCTTTAATTTTATTAAAAAATAAGTTGTCGCGTGCATTTCCATCAAGCGTTGATGGAGGAACAATGCTTAATAATTTTTTTTCTTCTGTGGTTGGGGGTCCCGATTAAAATTTCCCGGGGCTTTTAGACACATCGAGCCCACCATTAATCTTAAAAAGAAAAAAAAACTTTAGGTAAAGAATAAACCATGCATAATCTTTACAAGATAATGACATGGCAACGACAAATATTTATGTATTAAAAAAAACATAAAACAAATAAGCGAAGAAGAAAGTAGTATTCGACAACTCTATCGCCCCGTCGCCCAGGGCGATGTTCTTACGTCGCCCAACCCGTAAAAGCATATCAGCCATGTGGTAGAGACCAGAGGCGTAGCGAGGGGGGGACGGGACGGGGGGGGGGGGGCGCCGACCTTAGGGGGGCGCCAAAATGGGTTGGAAAAACAAATTGAAAGTTTGAGGTGGGGGGATGTGTAAATCAAAAGTTCGAGGGGGGGGGGGTGCAAATCAAAAGTTCGAGGGGGGGGGGGGGGTGCCGGGCGCCGGGAAGGGTCGCTACACCTCTGGTAGAGACACCTAGACATTCAGTGCAATCCTTAAAAAAAAAAGCCAAACTAAACCACAAATAAAAGGTGCGACAATGGAAAACCCCAACATATTAGAAGTCGATCGTTTCATCAGCCTGAACGCGCCCAATGTCACGTTACAAACAGCGATAAGACCTGTCTTCAAAGGGGGTCAAAGTTTTGAATGGGTGAGTTGTGACGCGTCGTCATTGATAGCAAGGACATGTTACAGCCAATCAGGAACTTTGGTACATTAAAAATAAATACGTGAGTGACTGTCCTGAGCTATTTATAGCCCGCCTTATCGGAAAATCTTTGTACTGTCTGAAATTCACAGTTAGTTCTAGATCTAGATCTAGATTCTTTCGCTTTTTCGTTACTAAATGTGAGGGGGGGGGGGAGTGGTGTCGTTAGGTCGGGTGTCACCCGGTGCGGTACCTCAAGGTGTCGCCCCCCCCCCCCCCCCCCCCCAAAATAATTACACACACACACACACACACTTACACACACACACACACACATATGTATGTATATATATATATATATATAAAGGTATACAACATAGGCCTATATATACAGTTGCAATTGGTGTCACCCAATTCTTCTTTTGTCTAATGGCGTCAATTAGTGCGCACATTATGTTAATCCACCTATTAATTCAAGTGGAAAAATCACGCTTGATGATACTCAACAAAAACGTCTTTCCTCAATAAGTATTGCAGTTGGTGTCACACACCCTAACCCCCGGATGATAGTTTTAAGTGTGCACAGTTAATAGCAAAGATGTTTATCTATAGTCAGTACAGGTGGATTAACTATAATTAATCATTAATTGAAGTGGCAAAGAGAATATTTCATCTATATATTTATGCAATTTTCGGCTATGGTGTCACTCCTGCCCCCGCCTCGCGACGACTCTGAAAGCGGGGTGGGGTTTCTCCGTAAAGTCATACTGACAAGGAGATGGAGGAGGGGGAGTAGGGTTGGGTTTTTGTGACAAAACGTGACGAGGCTTATCTTATTGTGTTAGGGGTAGGCTGTGAGATACTGGAATAGATGAATCTACCGTTTATGTGGGTACAATTTTTGGTAAACACGAACTTGAAAATTTCTGGCGGAGTGGTGGGGTTGGGGTTGGGGTGGGGATAAATATTCCGAAAGGGGGGGTGGGGGGGGGGGGGTGGGGTGGGTGTGGGTGCGGACACTGGTAAAAGTATATATTTTCTAAATAATTCTATATAAATTCTATATAAATTCTATATAAATTCTATATAAATTCTATATAAATTCTATATAAATTCTATATAAATTCTATATAAATTCTATATAAATTCTATATAAATTCTATATAAATTCTATATAAATTCTATATAAATTCTATATAAATTCTATATAAATTCTATATAAATTCTATATAAATTCTATATAAATTCTATATAAATTCTATATACATTCTATCTAAATTCTGTTTCGTGCTGCAGGGGTTCAACAGAACGTATCTGTATACCAAAATACGGTGCCGAGTGCTTTGGTTCCGGATAAAATATTTGTACAAGGTTAGTCTAAGATGAAAGTCTGATTATTGATGAAAATAGGATAAAATATGTGTGCACGGTTAGTTCAAGATGGAATTCTGATTATAAAAAAAAAAAAAATCTTCTCCGTAAACCAATACATTATTTATTTTATTTACTATTGATTGGTTGTCTACAGTGATATTACACGTATAGCTGTACAGGATGTATGAGTTGGAGGGTGTATGCCTTTCTAACGATCTGATATGTCTAAGTCAGGGGTCGGCAACCTTTTGAAGCAGAAGAGCCAAAAATTAAAATTTTCAAAATTTCCCTGGTTTTAAAGAGCCACTAACATTTTTTTTTCATTTCAAATATTTGATTTTTTTATAAGCTTATTAGTATTTTTCAAGGAGCTGGAGAGCCGCATCTTGGTATCAAAAGAGCCGCATGCGGCTCGCGAGCCGCAGGTTGCCGACCCCTGGTCTAAGTTTTTTAAAACATTATTTCTTTAAAAACAAGTACTTTTTTTTTTTTTTTTTTTTTAAATACTTTTATTTGCAATTAAAACAAGTACATCAACATCAAAGTTTTTAACATAATTTTGACCACCAAATGAAAACGAAAGGTTTTGCAAATGTACATAATGAATATTAACATGATGTCATGTATTTTTTAATTTTAAAAAATTGCAAAGGATGACAGTAAAAGGGGTGAAGGTCAAATGAAAGTGTCAGAAGTCTGGGTGGGGAGAGGAAAGGAAATTTTTTCAGAGAGGGTCAATGGGACAGTGAAGCATTTTCTATGAAGGGAAACAACTTAAGTTGACTAGTTGAAAGGGTGTTGTAGTGGTCGCATTGAGTTTTCAAAAGGTTGAAGTGTGAAAGATGAGGGGAAAGAGACAAGATTTAGAACTTTAAATAAGTTCTGGATATTGATGTTGCGGTGGGTGGTGGGGTCGTTGGAACAGTTAAAGGGATTGTGGGGTTATCATGTCTGAGGGTAAAGTGGATAGAGGGGGAGAGAGGAGGGGGTAGATTTTTTTTAATTTTAATTTTTATTAATTCAATTGTTTTAAACATTTAAATCAGTAATAATAATTTATTTGATAGATTTTACATAGCATCAAAGACATGAACAATGAACATCAATTGCATATATAATAATCAAAGGGAAAAAATAAAATGGCATAAGAACTAGATTAAAATAAGGTGTGCAAACTGGGTTTCTCTTCACTGCTTAGTTTAGTGTGCTGCGGAGTCAAAAGTTCACACTGTAGCGACCCATGGACAGAAATAAAACAAGTAAACAAATAGACAAAATCATACTGATCTAAAATAAACCGGGAGTGATCTCCCCTAAACTTTCTCGAATATTCTTATATAAAATAACAGGGGATAGGAACTCGGGCTATAGACATGATTTTTAATCCATTTTAAATACTTAAAGTTTTAAAAATAGAATAAAATCTCGTAGACAAATTAATTGCACACCAAGTGAACGCCAAATAAAAAAGCGCATAATGGTGCGCAATATTATTATTACTTTTAAAATTTACATTAGTTTTTTGAGAAATCGGAAGTAGCGTAAAGTACTACTTCCAGTCAACGGAAATGACTCAAAATTTAATAGAAGGTAGAGAATTAGATCTTTTACTTACATATGAAATTTCATTTATCTATCTGAAATAGTACTCAAGTTATAGGCTTTTGAAAAATTCAAAGTAGGAAAAGTACCACTTCCGGTTATCGGAAATCGCTCAAAAGTTGATACGGATCTACGATTTTGATTAAATACTTATATATGAAATTTCATCAACCTAGCTGTAACGGTACTCAAGTTATCGTGTTTACACACGGACAGACAGACACACAGACAGACACACAGACATGATTGCAAAATTATGTTTTTCCGTATCAGTGAGGTGTGAACGTCGAGATTTGTAAAAATCTCGATTTTTTTTTTGCACCTACAAGACTTTCTCTATACTTCGTATATACGAGAAAGTAAAAACATGAAAGCACTGAGGATAAAATATTTGTACAAAGTTAGTTTAAGATGGGTTTCTTATTATTGATGTAATTACAATAAAATATTTGTCTAAGCTTAATTCAAGATGAAATTCTAATTATAGATGTAAATAAGCAGTGTGTAAATATATAAAGCCAGCAATAAGCCGGTTCATAACCTGGTTCCGGGTATAAACCGGTTCAGATCCGGATTGTGACAAGCGTGAGTTAGCTCCCCAATATGAAGCTGAGTTCTTAAACTTACTTCCCTTAGCTGGCCAAATCTAGAGGCGTGAGAAGTCGGTCATGTGGAGAAATCAATCGTGTGTGTGTGGGGGGAGGGGTGTCACATACACTGGCTGGGACCTCAGATGTTAGGTTGAGCATACAGTCATCTTTAGGTGCAGTCTAAACACAGTCATAAAGTCATTTTTAAGTCTAGCCTAAACACATTCATACAGTCATTTTTATGTCTTACCTAAACACACAGTCATACAATCATCTTTAGGGGGGGGGGTGGGGAGTAAAAGAATTATATACATCAAGAAGAAAAAAAATGGAATACATGTACACATGCGTATACACATACTTACAAGTCAATATGGAATATATAGGCCTACATAATTTTTTTTTCTTACGGGGGGTAGGGTGACACCATTTGGTGCCGCACCGGGTGACACCCGACCTCGCTACGCCACTGTATATATATATATATATATATATATATATATATATATATATATATATATATATATATATATATATTTATATATATATAAACCTATTAAGGCATATATTTATTTCTTTAGGGGGTGTGTGTGTGTGGGCGATTGACACATGAGTATACACATACTTACAAGTCAATATGGAATATATAGGCCTACATAATTTTTTTTTTCTTACGGGGGGTAGGGTGACACCATTTGGTGCCGCACCGGGTGACACCCGACCTCGCTACGCCACTGTATATATATATATATATATATATATATATATATATATATATATATATATATATATATATATATATATATATATATATGTATATATTTATATATATATAAACCTATTAAGGCATATATTTATTTCTTTAGGGTGTGTGTGTGTGTGGGCGATTGACACAATGATTTTCTGTATTATTATCAACACTCTAAGGGAAATAACAAAAAAAAATACCTCGTATGTTAAGACATAAAATCTGCTTCCCCTAATTTATTTTTCGTACTTTGATAATTTTTTTGCTTTTTTTTTAATATTGTAGACCAAAGTATTTCGCTAAGAAATTTTAAAATTTAATTAAAAAGATACAATTTCCTTAGGATAACTGGAATGAATATAATTGTTCGAAAATAAAGAATGTCTCATTTTGTGTCTCCCATTCATCTATATAATATCATACGTTCTACAAATTATTGTTTTTTTTTTCTTTTAAACACCGAGTTTATTACAGCTCCTGATATGAATTCTATCCTAAAAAACTTTTAACTACCCGTATTTTGAAACTCACCATCCCCCCGCTCCCCTTAAATTTACTTATAACTAATAATTATTTAAATTATCAATAATTTCAATTTTTCGGTTTGATCAGTTAAGATCTGTATTAAGTATAAAAAATGATTTTGAGTACGAAAGAAATGTGTTATAGTAAATTAGTATCAGTCATCACAAGCCGATAAAGTAAATAGTATAAAAGAATCAAGGCAAAATAAAAATTACTTTTCTGAAAGAAAAAAAAAGAAAAAAAGAATCATCAATGATGTTTGATAAGCCCATGATAAAAACTACTTTTGATCTGATACCAAGCCACACAGGGGACAAGGCAATATAAAGGTAAAAGAAGTTTCAGACAAAAATCGATGTAAGGGAAATAACTTTAATTTATGTTACTAAAGTCAACAGTAAATAATAACAAACACTATTGTTACAAATTATTGCAAGTTAAAAACATTTTTTTTTCCTAAAATGTATACATTTAGAGTTACGAAGAATAATTTATAACATATTATATTAAAACGCTTAGAGATAAAATAATAGCAGAATTAAAAAAAATTAAAAACATTAGCATTATTGTAAGATAGCTGAAGTCAATTCCGATCTTCCAAATTTCATTTTATTGTAAGTCGACAGCCGCTGCAGTTTCTAAAATAGCTTATTTTCTCTTGAGCGTTCCCGACGGACAGATAGACTTGCGAGTCTATCAAACATAATAGTTGACAGGATTTCTTGCTACAGCTCTAAGGGTTACATGTCGAAACAATATATATCAATGGCTGTTGACGATGATTTTAGCCTGATTCACACTGAAATTTAAATGGCTAAGGTCCAAAGGTTATTGTCTTTTAAACACAGTTAACTACTCTGTATATTTTTAACCATCTGAATAATCTACTCTAAAAGTATTAGGACATTATTTTCTGGGCGTTTGGAAAAGACGATAATATGTTATCGTGAAGCAAGGCAGGAAAACACGTACATCAACGTCATGTATATCTTTTAATACAAATACCAAACTTAATCCGATAGTTTAATTTTCGAAATTTGTTTTCAATTTAATTCAGTAAAATTGTTTCCTTCTTTATAAAGGGCGGCCAGTTCTAATTCCCTCCTCCCACACGATTCATTCTTCTTCTTCTTCGTTCTTAATTTTAGTGTTGGAAGGGATCCCCCTCCAACACAATTAAGGATACGTGTCAACTGGTTATGCGCCTTACTATTCTATATAGAATGGTGATGGATGAATTCGCGCTCGTGTGTAGATAACGATGAAAATGAAGAAGTGAATACCAAGAAGATTAGGATCTATACTCTTGAAAGCCACCAGAATAGCAATGGCAGCACAAGCTTTCACGGACTTGCTAAGATCTGGAAATCATCCTTACTGCAGCAGGGAACTAAAATAAGGATCTACAAGTCTAATGTACGTTCTGCACTCATCTATGCGAGAGCCGACTCAGAGGCTTGAAAAGAAGATCCCTTCAACGTATCCTCAGAATAAAGTGGGACGACAAAGTCCCGAACAAGGAAATACGACGAAGGACAGGTTTAAACGACATTGTTTCAGAAGTTCGAATGAGAAGATGGAGATGGCTGGGCCATGTCCTACGCATGAGCAAAAGAAGACTCCCCAACATGGCGCTGAAGTGGAACCCACCCGGAAAGTGAAAGAGATGAAGACCGCTGGGAACTTGGAGGAGGGAGATGGAAGAAGAAGCGCAGGCTACTGGCAAGACTTTGCATGAACTAAAGTGGCTCGGCATAGACAGAGTGGAATGGCGGAGATTTGTTGTTGCCCCATACTCCACAAGGAGTGATGAGGAATAAGATAATATACTATTCTATATAGAATGGTGATGGTGAATTCGCGTTGGTGTGTAGATAACGAACCCTCCCGGCGCCCGGGGACAAACTTTCAATTTGGTGCCCAACCCCATATATTTTTTAAATATTTATAATTCAAAATAATAGCTAAAATTAGCTTATTTTGGCGAACCTAGGGTCAGCGCCCGGGGACATATGTACCCCCGCCACCCCCGTCGCTACCCCTCTGCCGCCCACACATATTTTGTAAACATTTCTTCAAATTTACTATTTCAATAACATGTTTTGTCTACCTATTGCCTGAAATACGGATTTTAAAATTTCGATAACGTTTATCATTAGCCCTAAATACTAGAAGTAGAAACTAGAATTAGATAAAAAAAAATTAATGGTGTAATTTAAAGTCTTAGTAAAAATAAATTATTTATTGTATTGATTTTCCTCAACAAACAAAACCTACTGCAAAGTATAAACACTAATCATTTTTGTTTTTGGGAAAAAAAGTGTTAGTTGTATTATAATCTGTACTATAAGGGTGTATCAATATAACAATCATAGCTTTATTAAGTCGTGAAGTTCATGGTCTCATATTCTGTTTACCTTATCACCCGCTAACCAAGCAGTACCAATGGCGTAGGCAAGGGGTTGTTAGGGGGGGATTATAACCCCTCCCATGGACCCAGACCCCTATATACATATAGTCATATATATATATATATATATATATATATATATATATATATATATATATATATATATATATATATATATATATATATATATATATATATATATATATATATATATAGTATTATATACGTATGGAAACATTTTTGAACCTTCCCATGACCAATTCCTGGCTACGCCACTGAGAAGTACTAATAATATTTATTGTATTAGGTGGTGGTACGTACATGACGTATGATTTTAGAGTTAAACTCAAAACATTGCTAATACAAAATTTTTATAAAAATGTATACTCTTTTTCACACCACATGACCTGTTTTGTCATGTTTATTTGTATTTTCAGTGACAAAACGTAAACAACCAAATCGTTTCTTTTCTATTGGGGTAATCCATAAATGAAGTCACGCTTTATAGACTAATTTTATCTCCACTCTTCCACCTCGTCACACATCGTCACAAAAAGCCAGACCCCCCCCTTAAAATGACGTCACACCTTAGTCTACAACCCCCAACCCCTCTCAAAATTGCAGTTGAATTTTTCTTATAACATCAATATTTTTCAAAATTTTTATCTGAAATCTAGCGTTAACATAGAGTATTTTAATCAATTCCTACTACAATTTTTTAAAACAATTTTCTAAAACGCGAAATAGCGACTAAAATGCAATAATCACGCCATCTGCCCCCCCCCCTTCCCCCCACCCCTCACCACACACCGTCACAAAATTACGTATCAACCCTGCCCGCTATGAGTGTGACGTCATTTATAGATGACCCCTTAAACATTGTTTAGTTACTGTCTAAACTAAAAAAAAATACATCTAATCTTTGGTAAAGTCCGACAAAAATAATAAAGTTTCTAGATCCACATTTTTTTAAAAAATATTTAATTAACCATTCGAGACTATTCTCATCTATATACATTGAGCTTGTATTTTTAGATTCCTTTTTAAAATGGTACAGTAAAACGAATCGGAATGCCAGTAAAGTTTAGTATATTTTAAAATGTACTGTGCGTTCATTTTATATAATAACAAGTTTAATTCTTACGTATTTTCCTATTTCAGTTTCATTTTCTTGTTACTTAACGGAAATACCCGGTATTATTTTGTTACAAGTAATTCTACCTGTCAAAACAGAGGCGAACGAACTCAAAGTTTATGTACAATGGGATTAAGAAATTACATGAAATATGATTCTCAAAATCGGATTTAGCCCAGAAAAATGGTGTGTGAAGATCAACATGTAAGCTTTGTTGTTATTTCTATGAGTTTTATGGCTTAGGGGGTAGTCAACTAAACAATGTACGAGGTAAATCAGTTATACTTGTTGGTGGACACGTTCGCCATTTTGCTTTAACCTTCAAAGATAACCCTTGTACCCTGTATTCTCATATATATATATATATATATATATATATATATATATATATATATATATATATATATATATATACTAGCCGTCCCGGCTAGGCCCTGCTTAAAGACCATTACCTGTGTGTTTAGTAATCACCATAAACCCGGCACTGCCCACCCAAACCACAACCAACTAAAACCAAAACAACAAAACGCAAACATAACGCTAACACAATTACAAATACAAACGAAAACAAAAACCTAACAACAAACCCAACCACAACCACAAACACCAATACAAACACAAAGAAAAAACAAACAAAAAAGCAAACGAAAACAAAAATCTAACAACAAACCCAACCACAACCACAAACACCAATACGAACACAAAGAAAAAAGCAACGAAAAGGCAAACGAAAACAAACCAAATCCAAACGCAAAACCAACCACTAACACAAACCCAAAGAAAAAAACACAAATGAAAAAGCAAACGAAAACAAACCAAATCCAAACGTAAAACCAACCACATACACAAATACAAACCCAAAGAAAAAAACACAAACGAAAACGAAAAAAGAAAGAACAAAAACGAACCAAATCAAAACGCAACCACTAACGCAAACCCAACCTAAACACAAAGAAAACACTAACGCGAACATAAACGCAAAAAGCTCACACTCTAGCCCGGGGCAGAATCGCCTGTTTCAGCTTAATAATCGACTACAGTACCCCAACTTATTCATAGTCTTTTGCACTCACTTAAACGAACGTAGGTGCCAAACCAAACAAAATGAACAATTATAATACTCCAAGCTTATTCGTAAAATACCTACAACATTTGCACTTGATCAATCCCCGCTAGTTATGTAATGATTTTTTTCCCAACACCAAAACAAAGTAATAAAAAGTAAATTCTTTTCCACTAATGCAATGTTTTATAAAGGGAAGTAATTGTGTTTTCCTAATTTATCAAAGGGAAGTAAGTGCTAAAGAACTAAATATAAATAATTTTCAGACATAATTAGAATTTTTGTAAAAGATGATATTTTTTAAAAATTGTGCTTAATGAACATGCCGACAATTATTACTATCAGTTAGAAAAATGAAAATTATTTCCCAACACTTTCAGTATTAATTTTTTAACTCATAAATTTAGACAGTGAGCACGATAATAGTCTAACACTTAAATCGATATAAGTATGTCCACGACAAACCAATTTATTTTTACATACAGAATTGAGCTTTATATTATATATATATATATATATATATATATATATATATATATATATATATATATAAATATATATATATATATATATATTCTACTTTTTAGTTCAATCAGAAAACTTGGGTTTTTAAAAACTTTTTTAATGATAATTATTTTCTACTTTTTAGTCTATGTTTGTTTGTTTGGATTCAAATCTTGCTATTGATTTTATCTTCTCGCATTCACGTTTTTTTTGGGTAAACGAAGACAACTCGTAAAAAACACGTGCCTTTTCCAATCGATGTTTCTTCTGTGTTGCCATCAACATTCTACTTCCTGATCAGTCAGATTTGCATAGGTTTGTACACAAACACTGCGTGACCACTACTCAGCCAACCGCGTGCTCGCTCCTTCAGTAAGCCACAAGAGGGAAAGTACCGAACCTTGTTTTCATCATATTACAATTACTAGGTTATGTCCCTTTTTTGTACAAATATATAGGGGTCTAAAATGATCAATAACATTTTTCCATGGATCAATTTAGTAATAATAATAATTGAATATTGTATTGTCATCGGAAACAAAGCTTCCCTGAAAATTTCAGCGCGCTAGCTAACTGGGAAGTGCCCGAAATTTTGATCGCAAGATTTGATTGGAAAAACAGACGCGAAAGCAAGTTAAAGAAAACGTGGGAAAAAAGCGGTTGAATAGACGGCATTTTGGGGTAAAATTCATCTTCAAAACTCTTTTTATAATTTCAGATAGAAATCTATGTTTAACGATGATGCTTAACGATGATGCTTTAGTAGGAAAAAAATGGTCGCCAATTCTACTTAATTACATAACGTCTTAGAAGTTAAGAAAAATAAACTGCAGCGAAAATCAAAATCTCGAAAAAAATAAGATTCCAAAAAAATAAAAAAATGAGCTCTTGTCAAATTGTGAAAGCAATTTACACTAAAGCTAAAACTGGAGGAGAATTAGATCTTCAAAATTACGACATCAACTGTAAAAACCAGAACGGCAATACGGCGCTGATGTTGTCTGCTTACGACAATGACATCTTGGCTTTAAGAACTTTATTGAAAGCAGGAGCTGACCCAAACATTAGCAGAAGCAAATCGAGGTTTATCACAGCACTGACCATAGCAGTGGGAAACACCAGACTTGAATGTGTGGAGGAACTGATCAAGGCCGGAGCTTTCTTTTCGTGTGAAGGTGGACTCAACGCTCTCGAGATGGCAGTAAAAAACGACATGGTAACTGCTGTGGTGATGGGGGATGAGGTCATGAGATCTCGCACAAAATTTTCGAAGAAGAAAACGTCTCTTAATGTCGCTTATACAAGAAACAGCTTCAAATTACTTGAGGTACTGTTAGAGCAATTAAACATTGATCCACTCGCTTGGCTAGAAATCTTTAGAAAACTATTGGTTTCAACTGAGACCTTCAACGCTTACTGGATCAGATGTAAAATGTTGACGAGGGCGGTGCGGTTAGGAGATTTTGATTTAGTTAAAAAACTAATCGATTTAGACGCGGAAGTAGATTACATGTGGTGTGGAGGGGATACACCTCTTCATGTTGCTTGCAGAGGTCACTCTGAGATCGTGCAGGTACTTTTACAAGCTGGAGCTAAAACGGATCTGTATAACTTCAAGAGATCAACACCATTAATGGAAGCTGTGTGCAGTGGTGACACAGACAGTGTGAGATTGCTAGTAGCTGCAGGAGCTGATATTAACTGCTCGTGTGACTATGGCAAGACGCCACTTTTAAAAGCTGTTGAGTTGAATCAAGTAGAGATCGTTAACATTTTCATTGAAAACAATGTGGACCTAGAAAGAACAGATTATGAAAATAGAACAGCTCTTCATACAGCATGTTATGTGGGGTGTGATTTGGTTAAACGACTTTTAAGTGCTGGGTCAGATATTGAAGCGAACAACTATTTATTGTATACACCATTTTTTCTAGCCTTTAAGAGATCAGATATGGAAATGATGAAGCTCCTAATTGAAGCTGGAGCTAATGTTAATTGTATAAATTATAAAATGATAACTCCACTTTTCAAAGCAGCCGAAAAGGCAGATATAACGATGATAAAGTTTTTAATAGATAACGGCGCAGAACTCTCTGCTCTTCTCTGGGCGGTGAGAGATAAAAACAAAGCCATTGTGGACACTTTCATTGCCGCAGAATGTGATGTAAATTATGCTGGTGCAGACAAATGCACCCCTCTGGTTTTTGCTGTTGTAAACCAGAATAATAATCTTGTCACCAAGTTAATTCAGAATAATGCAAAGGTTAATGTGTTGACTCATTATCCAGAGCTGCCACCTCTTATCTCACTTGCAACAGTTAGCTCACCTCGTTTTGATGAGGTGCTGAAAAAAATCACGTTGAAATGTCAAGAAGAAAACACACTGCTAAATATAGCAATTCAAATGTCATCACCAGAAGTAATAGAAACACTGCTTCAAGCTGGGTCTGACGTCAATGCTGTAGATGAACACGGGAGATCACCCTTACACATTGCATCGATGTATGGGAATTTAGAGCTAGTGATGAAACTACTTGAGCTTAGTGCTGAAATAAACACTGTGGACAAGTTCGGTAACTCACCGGTGTTTATTTCCATTTTATACAAACACAAAAAGTTATCGAACTTTCTGTTATCATCTGGGGCTGATGTGAATTTGGTGTGTGATTCTCTGTGCTCGTCACTCTACATTGCTGTGTTATATGATGACACGGAACAGGTTCGACAACTCATCCAACATGGCGCCGTTATTGAGAAAAGAGGGGAATCGGAGTTGCTGGCTGCTTTAAAAAATAGAAATCTGGAAGTGGCCATTCAAGTACTCGAATTGGGAGCTGACCCTAACGTTACAGATGGTGATGGTCAACCTGCTTTATTGCTAGCTTTTAAACTTATGCATTCATTAATTTATCAAAATAGAACAGGAAAAGAATTTGAAACAAACCGATTTTTTTCATACTATACTTTACCATACCCTGAACAAGACAATTACGATTTATACCAAGCTTTAGATTTAGACATTTCTAAACAAGTTAATAGTGTCTTCAATTACATGGGTAACAGTGATGAATTTATTTATCAGACATCTCAAAAATATTTCCATCTTCCATGTTTGGAAGATGAGCGCTTTGAAATCGTCTCTTTTTTTGTACCTGATAGACCTGACAAACAGTTCTTGGAAAAAAGGAATGTAAAGCCAGAAAAATTTGTATTCAGTGATGACGAGAAGTTAAACAGTGAAACAAAATCATTAATTATGTCATTTCTGATTCATAATGTGGACGTACTAGCTAGAGACAAGGAAGGCAACTCATGTCTGCACTTGGCTACATTGTTCTGTAGTTCAGATATTCTAGAGTTAATTGTAGTGTCTTTAGGAGATGTTGATGTACAGAACCAACTTGGTGAAACGCCTTTGATGAAAGCCTGTCAATGTGGAAATTTCGAAGGTGCCAAATGTCTTATAAAAAATGGAGCCAATGTGTCAATTCGGGACAAGAACCAGGACACAGCACTGCACCATAATGCCAGAAATGACACAGAAAGTTTAGATTTATTTATTTTATTATCATCCAGTGTTCCGAAGCTTTACACATTTGACGCTGAAGCGAAGAAAAGAACTTGTAGCTCAATAAACAAAGTTGATTCTCAAGGCGATGATGAGTCGTCTGATGCAAGTTTGATTTCGCTCAAGTTACTTGAAGCAAAGAACATCAAAGGAGAGTCAGTTTGTCACGTTGCCTGCCGAAGAGGACATTACAAAATTGTGGAGTTTTTTCTAAAAAACAACTGCGAATGTAGTTTACCTAATTTAATAAATGAAACGCCATTTATGGTAGCTTTAAAACATAAGCATAAATCTATTACAAAACTATTAATAGGTTGTGCAAAATTTAATCAAACCAGTGACGAAGAAGGACAAACAGCTTTGCATATGGCCGCTGGGCTAAGCTTTATAGAAGTTTCATCGGATCTAGTAAAGATAGGAGCTAATGTTGATGTGCAAAATAATCAAGGAGAGACTCCTCTTTTTTTAGCTTCAGATTTTCGAATTGCTGATTGTCTGATCAAAGCGAAATGTAATTTGAATGTGCAAAATAAAAATGGAGAAACAGCCCTGCATTTTAACATAAAATGCGGTAATAAACAAGTGGCACATTTGTTAATCGAAAGTGGAGCAGATCTTGATCTGACCACCACTGAAGGGTCCACCCCTCTCATGTATGCATTAAGAGCTCGTAATTTTAAAACAGCTAAGTACCTAGTAGAACACGGGGCTAATGTAAATATTCAAGACTGTAAAGGAAGGAGTCCTTTCACGTACTCAATTTTCAGAAATCAGGGTTTAAATGACCATAGGTATGATAGAGGCTTTGAAGGTATATACAAGTATCTGTTTGAACATGGAGCGAACATTAATATACGTGATGTAAAAGGCCAAACTTTATGTACACTTGCAGTTAACGAAGGTAGATTTGAGTGTTTGTATGAGTTAGTGTCATCTGGGGCTGATTTAAACATGGTAGACAATGAAGGTAAATCCCCTCTCGTTCTTACTTTATTGAAGCAAGGGAGGGATACATTAGATCATATTGAAAATCTATTACAATTAGGAGCTAATCCTTGCCTTGATGAACAATACACGCATTTATTACATAATCTTCCGCTTCCTTACTGCAGTGATTACAGTGCGTACACTGGTCACAACATGATAACTAGAGATTTAATGCATTCATTTCAGTTTTTCCTGATTAACAAAGCTGTACCTTGTCACTCAACAAACATATACAATAGTTGCAAGGGTTCAAATCTTTTTTGCACTATGTGTTTATATCCCTTTAGTTTTACGAGGTATATGTTCGCTAACTGTTTTCTGTTTAAATCTGATATCTGTGCATTACGAAATGATTTTAAAAGATGTACAGGAATGTACGAAGACTGTCCAGAGACGAAGGACTTTCAAACGGTTATGCAAGAGCCCTGGCCTCTGGTTAAACTAGCTTTTATTGAAGTCTCCACCTTACTTTGGACTGGACCTATGAGAGAAGAAAAACTAAAACAGACCAAACTCCCACCAAGATTACAGCGAACGTTGATGTTTCAAGAACCAATATCAAGATTACCTGTAGAAGACTGGTCTAAAATACCTCTTTGTTTTGACCCAGTACAGTACGAGACTTTACCCTGTCCTAGACCTTTACTCAATTACTGGCCTGTTGGTGATAGGTTGGTAACTTAATTTATATAAGTTAAAAAAGAAAATTTGTGATTAAAATGCAGTAAAATGTTTTGTGGATTAGTTGTAAACAGATATAATAAAATTATTTAATATTTTCTTCATTAAAGAAAAATCATGCAAATCTGAACTTCAATTTGTAACAGTCACACAAATGTTATTGCATGAAAAGGTTTAAAGCACCACGTATTTGCGTCTATATGATACATTTATTTCTTTAAAAAATATACATTTTACTTTTTTAAAAAAAGAGAATTATTTTTTACATAGAAAGCATTCTCCTGATTTAATATAGTTCGTATAAATTATAAGGTGCAAAAATTATGATATGCGGTTTAATTGTGTGTATTTATTATATTTTCTGGATTATTTAGTTTAAACGATGTTTCGATACTTGTTCCGAAAACTATTGTCTATTTTAATTGAAATTATCATTTTAGAAAAGTATTGCTAAGAAAGAATTTGTTTGTAAAAATAATTTTAGCACATTGTCACCTTTAATGATTATTAATAAATGAAATATTTTATTCATTTGCAGTAGTAAAAAATTTATTTATAAGAATGAGAACGTAGCGGAATGTTGATCAATATTAACTTTTTTAAAAATACATTTTGTTTTTATTTTTAAAAATTCTTTAATGGTTATTTTTGTTTTAAAAGAAGCTTTTTTTTTAAACACTGAAATACATTTTAGAATTTAGAGCTATTTACTTTACGTTTTCTCTTAAACTTACTAATTTATTTAATAAACTATAATGTTAAAATAGTTTCATCTAAAGTTAAGCTTAATATTATTTAATACATTTATATGCTACTATGCTACTATTATGAGATTTCATTTACAGTAGCCAAAGTGTGCAAATCTGTACATCGTAAAACTGAAAAGTTATTTTAACATAAAAATTGTATATACTTTTAAAACATTCCTTAATGGAAATTATATATTTGAATAACATAACTGTATATTGTATAACTTAATATTTAACAATATTATTTCCAGTACGCCTAGTTACTGTTTTAATATTTCATTTTTAAAAATATTTTTAAATACTAAATTATTCTTTCTTATTGTTGCCTAGTTGCTGTTTTAATATTACATTTTGATTCGATTTTTAAATACTAAATTATTCTTTCTTATTCGTTGCCTAATTACTGTTTTAATATTACTTTTTGTTTATATTTTTTAAATAATAAATTATTCTATCTTATTCGTTGCGTAGTTACTCTTTTAATATTAAATTTTGTTTATATTTTTTAGATACTAAATTATTCTTTCTTATTCGTTGCCTAGTTTCTGTTTTAATATTCAATTTTGTTTCTATTTTTTAAATACTAAATTATTCTTTCTATTTCGTTGCCTAGTTAGTGTTTTAATATTACTTTTTGTTTATATTTTTAAAATACTAAATTATTCGTTTTTATTCGTTGCCTAGTTACTCTTTATTAAATTTTGTTTATATTTTTTAGATACTAAATTATTCTTTCTTATTCGTTGCCTAGTTTCTGTTTTAATATTACATTTTGTTTCTATTTTTTAAATACTAAATTGTTTTTCCTTATTCGTTGCCTAGTTACTATTTTAATTTTTCATTTTGTTTATATTTTTTAAATACTGAATTCTTCTTTCTTATTCGTTCTTAATTTTAATATTGGAAGGTGTTTCCTCCAACATAATCAAGAATTAAGTATCAACCTTTTTATTCGCCATATTAGCCGTTTGCTTTGATTTCAGCCAAAATTATTAATAACATATTTTCTAGTACTTGTTTTTTTTTTAAATTTAATGACTGGTCCTGTTGTGTACAAATAAAAAAAAAGGATTAAGTGGACTCACCAAGCCGTTATTTTTTTTTGCAATCTTTGACTTATTACACAATGTAGTTGTGTTTGTGGCAAATCTTGTAACCCAATTTAGACAAACTTCTAACTTAACGATTTCGCCCATTACTTTCCAGATAGCTTCGATGACAATGAATAAATGTTAATTTTTAAAATCTAATTAGATAGACGATTTAGTCATTAAAAGTTATTACATTTTTAAATTTATTTACAAATCTCTCTCGATCAATCTGTTAAACCGTAAACCGTTATGTCTCTGTTGGCTGACTTCTCCCGCGCTTCAACCTTGACCTAATTAGGGGCAAATTAAGATAATTGTTTTTTTTTCTTTTAATTGTCTTCTGTTTGAACAAATGACTAAAAGATGCAAAATAAAACAAATTTTAAAATCTTTATAATAATAAGGTTTTATTGCACTTAAAAATAAGAAAATAAAACAAAATTGCATTCTCTCATAAAATATTTGATTGCTCAGAAGATCTCTTACATATTTTAGCGACAAATGTATTGAATAAAAAAAAACCAAGTTTATTTTCTTATCTTTTTTTTCGGTGCGATTAAAAGCTTATTATTATAATTTTTTAAAAACAATTTTAAATTTAATTATTTAATTAATGGGCGAGTTACACTATGGAAATACAAAAAACAAAACAAACAACTCATAGGCACTGCACTTCATGGCATATAACGTCAAGTTGAAAAGTAATTACATTATGTTATGATATTTTATTGAACGTTTAACATCATTTCAAAATACTAAATATTCCGATTCCCTCCCCCACCCCCTTCGGAAATAAAACAACAATTCTTACTAGTAGCCATTAAATAAACTCTAACAAAAATTAAAACGACAAAAAATCGGACCCATTTCTTTCATAGACTGCAGGACGTAATGTAAAGGACCTGTAAAGTATATTTTCCAATAATTTTTAGACCTTGATTTATTGATTACACGTACAATTAATTGTAGAGCCTAGGTGTAGAGCGCTAGACTGCTAACCCGTAAGTCTCGAGTTCGAATCCGGGTTCAAGTCGGTGGAAAGTCCCTGAGCCCACCCAGCTCGGATGAGTACCTAACTCACGTCCGAGCAATTAAAGACAGCAGGGCATAGTGCTAACCACATTATCGCTTCATATACGAGGTCAAGAGACATATGAGTTCCAGTTCATCTACACAATAGATCGCTAGGTCTAAAGAAGCATCTTTACATAACTTGTAATAGATAATATTTATTCTAACAATATTCAAAACTATTTTATAATTTTTTTAAACTATTTTTTCCAGCATTACAAATGTGTATAATTTTATTTAGGCCAAAATTAAAAAGAAATTGTAATATATTCAATTAAAATTAAAAAAAAACAACAACAACAAAACATAATGTTGTTTTGTGCGATGTAAACCAACTAAAATAACACATTAAAATGTATACATTGTTTGTTACTTTTTAATAAAAGTTTAAATATTTGAAATTTTCTTTTTTTTTCTTCTTCATCCTTAATTCTAGTGTTGGTAGGGATTCCCTCCAACACAATAAAGTATCACATTTCAATTTGTTATGCGCCATTTAGGTTGTTGACTCCGATTTCAGCCTGATTTTTACAAGCCTTTATTTAACTCACTTCCTCTGTCGTCAGTCTGTCGTAAGTCGTCAGTCTAGATCGAAACGCCGGAGTGAAAATTCGGACACTTCTACTTGACCGATACGATTTACAGTTGGTCAAGACATGAAGACAATGCAATCTGAAATTAAATTTGACTCAATTGGATGCCCAATTAATTTTTTATGAGTTAATTAAAATTTGGACCGAATCAGTAGGCATGTCTATCTAACCACACCACACGCGTCATCACGTTCAGTAGGCGCGCAATGGTTTTTAGTCATGTAACTCTGTTGTAAATAAAACATGTAAAGTACTGAAAAAAAAATTCATAAAAAACTTTTTAATAACAAGCTTTTATGTAATAATGCACTAAAAAGTAGAAAATAAATTATAGACTACTATTTAAATAACTATAAAGAAAAGCGTGGGTGTCTTCCATAACATTAGTAAAGGTATCCAATAGATACTAAAGTGACCCACGCTTTTCTTTATAGTTATTTAAATAGTTGTCTATAATTTTCTTTCTACCTTTTAGTGCATTATTACATAAAAGCTTGTTATTAAAAAGTTTTTTATGAATTTTTTTTTCTTTATGGATTTGCTTCCATAGCCTTTGTCCAACCAAGAACAAACTACAAGGCAGCAGTTGTTTGATTTGTGAGATTATCCTAGATGAGTTGCTGTTCCAAGATATCAAGCCTCACCTGCCCGGGACTCAAATTTTTCGCTTCAGCAACCATGCGTTTAACCATGCCTACCTCCAAATATATTTGAATTTAGTTTTCACAATATTATTATTTTTAAAAAAAAATGGATGTCTATTACTTTTTTTTTTTTAAGTAGAATAAATTTTTAGCACATCTACTGAAGTAGTCTACACCAAAACAAAAATGGTAAGCATTCCTATGGTGTCACGGAAAACTTAAAAAAAAATCGATCGACATTTTCAATCAGCATTCTGTTTTAGTAAAACGGAATTTTGTTTTCTTAATTTTAATTTAACACATACCATGGGTTACCATTCAGGTAATAAGGGATAATTTACAATTTACGGTCACTGGGACCGCAACTATTGATGTATTTTTTTATGCTCTTCCGTGAGCTATGTTCCGCGTTTTCCCTTGTCAGGGTAGTTGCACCTGTGGCCGCGACATTCGAACCCCAGGCTGCCTATGACAAGGACAGTTCAGTTGCTGACATGGGCATAGGTTATATATATATATATATATATATATATATATATATATATATATATATATATATATATATATATATATATATATATATATATATATATATATATATATATATATATATATATATATATATATATATATATATATATATATATATATACCTAATAAAGGTATTGTAATTTTATATTACTGGTTTTTTAGCATACTAGTGCTGCGTGTTGTGGAATAGGTATGTGAAGTAGTTTATTTATGTTACATGTTTTGTATTATTCCTACTAGTGCCGCATGTTGCGGACTACTTGGGGGAGTATTTAAATTTATAATACTTTTTGGCAGTATTGAATACTGGCCGTAACCTTTTATATTATGACACCGGTGTATTTATGTTATAGCATACACGTGATGGTGTATTCAGGTATGTAACCTATTGTCTGTTTACATTTGTTTTAGGGGTATATGCTTTATATGGATTTATCTTATATGAATTAGATGTTTATGGATTTGCCGTATATGAATCTCTCATTGGACTTGTCGTCATAGGATTGATCTTGGTACTAATATTTGTACTTGCAATTAGTATGCAATAAATCAGGATCTGACAGCACGAGCGTTATTGTTTGTGTTATCTCCCAGGGTCAGCCCTTAAAACACTGCACCTAAGTGGGTGACACAGTAGTGAAGCGAGGGGGGGGGGGGAGGGGGGCAGGGGGGACATATGTCCCCGGGCGCCGACCTTAGGGGGCGCCAAAATGGGTTGGAAAAATAAATTGAAAGGTTGAGGAGGGTGCAAATCGAAAGTTTGAGGTGGGGGGGGGGGGGAGGGTGCAAATCGAAATCTCGAGGGGGGGAGGGTTGCAAATCGAAAAGTTTGTCCCCGGGCGCCGGGAAGGGTCGCTACGCCTCTGGGGTGACATCACACCACATCCCCACTGAGGCAGTGTTACATTACGTTAAAACAACCACATTTGACGTATTTATTATTTGTCTTATTTTATAATCTTTTAGCAACAGCTAAAAGCAATTATGGGCATAGTGCTGACCACACTATCTCTTCATATGCCGAGGTCACAGAAACAAGTGAACTCTACTTCACTTGCCCCATAAACCGTCAGGTTTGAAAGGGAACTTTACTTACTAAAAGCAATTCTAAAACGCTCAATCATTTTTAAATACGATTGAGCAATGTAAAATATTTTGCGATTTCGTTTATTAACAAAACCTTAACAAGCTTTGTACAGAATACATAATTAAAAATATAAACAGTGAAAATTGTAGCAGAGAAAAAGTAGCAGTTTTTAGTCGAAATGAATATATTTATACCTGAAAACAAATTTAAAACTTATAATTTATGTCTATAATTATTATGTCTTTCAGAAACATTAAATAAACGTATTTATCGTATAGAATACCTCAAGAAATAGTTTATAACAATAAAAAAAACAGCGATCCAGTAAAATATTTAAGTTGCGCTTTTGGAGTTGTAAACGCCCAAAATATTTTCCTTTTAGTATTTTCACATAACTTTTAAAGTCGTGCGCGTTAAAGCGCACTAATCCAACTAAAATAAAAATATAGATTTTTCAGCTTGCCTTAATTAAAAAGCTGTAGTAATAGACAAGAGTAAACTGTCCTCCTACATACAATAGTCTGCCGATAATTGGTTTCTAAGCAAGGATTTTTTCTTCCAGGGAGAACTTGGACATTTGGAATAGTATTTATATTTCTATATAAAGTATATATTCTATATACAGTATTTATTTTCGATATAAAATATATTTTCTATGTAAAATATATATTTTCTTACTATTTTTGGGGTAAGGGGGGAGGGGTTGTTAGGTTACAGGGTACATCACCCCCAACCCCTCCCTGTCCTCTTCCCACAGAGATGTTAGAAAGAAACTCTTCTTAATAAGTTAACTAGTTACTAAAAAGTGGCTAAAGGGAAAGAATCAGAACAAACTAAGGTTTGCATTATTATAACTTGTTACCTCCCTGTGATTATCATCGTTTGAAACTTCATCGAAGCGACCAGAAGTGCATTTATATTTATAGACTTGAACCTAGGGATGAAAATATAAAAGTTGAATAAATAAATAAACATTAAAAAAAAATGGATGTTAATAAAAATAAATTAATGAATATGTTCGATTTATGTATGTACATTTTAAATTGTAATTTATAATAGAAAAAAAAACAACAACAAAAAACAAAACAAAAAACAAACAAAAAAAAACCCATATATTATCGCTTTTACAGTAATAATCCTTTATACCACAAGTGACACCTTAGTTAGTAATAATCCTTTCGCTTATAACATTATTATAAAAACATTTTTAATAAAATTGACTTTTAGACACAAACACATACAAACAAATTAAGTACACAAAAATCATGTACATATTAAAGAAATTAATAGTTTAGAAATAGAGTGCCAGGCCCTATATTTGCTTATACACTTAGCTCAAAAGTAGGCTATATCGATCACAATTTTTAACGTATGGGAGACAACGTTTAATTAAATCATTGAAACAACAAAAATTATTGTACCTGTAAAATTTGCGAATGGCAATAAGATAAATAGCATTTACTATATAAATAAAAAGAAATAAATTTATTTTATATAAAAACGAAAGCAAAATAATTAATATTTATTATTTATAATTTTTAACAAATATTTATTTATAAATTAAAGACATTAGAGCTATTGTAAATAAATTTCTTTTATTAAAAAATCGACATCGTTGAATTATATTGCCAGTCGAATTTGTAGTTGATATGATTTTATTTAATCTCTCCACGCGCTACAACACCCTTTCAACTAGTCAACTTAAGTTGTTTTCCTACATAGAAAATGCTTCACTGTCCCATTGACCCTCTCTGAAGAATTTCCCTTCCTCTCCCCACCCAGACTTCTGACACTTTCATTTGACCTTCACCCCTTTTACTGTCATCCTTTGCAATTTTTTTTTATAATCAAATACATGACATCATGTAAATATTCATTATATACATTTGCAAAACCTTTCGTTTTCATTTGGTGTTCAAAATTATGTTAAAAAATTTGATGTTGATGTACTTGTTTTAATTGCAAATAAAAGTATTTAAAAAAAAAAAAAAAATCTCTCCACGCGGAGGGCAATATTCTAAAAGAATTGTATTGCAGCGGTGTCTACCCCAATTCATCAGATATGACGAGCGATTCATACGTTGCTTCAAAATACGAACTAAGTTTATGAGAAACTTTGGACATCCTTTTTTTTATCAATCTGCAGGCGAAGGCAAGGGGAGCGAAAAAAGACATTGATGAAATTAAAGCGAAAGTCACAGAAATCTGTTCAGTTATATTTAAATTCAGGGATGTTCAGTTACGTTCCATTTAGCTTTGGGATTATAAAAAAAAAAAGTAAAATTTCACTTTAGAACCGAGCGATACATTGGGCAGAGGAAGTAGAGTACGCCTTCGTATAGTTCTCGACCTGTGTATATGACCAGCTACCTTAGCATTTCTCAACTGAAGTTAAGCACCCGTTAGAAATTAGTGGACTTAGGGACGTCCTGCGACAAATCCGAACCGAGATACGAACTCGAGGTCTTCTGGTTATCAGCCAAGCGCTCTAACATTCAACCACGGGAGAAAGGGTAGCATTAGAAGTGTAGAATCCGGGTCAAGTCAGAAGAACGTCCCTGAGTCCACCCAGCTCTTATGGGTACCTAACTCAAATTAGGGAAACAAAGGCGGCTGTGCACAGTGCTGATCACGCTATCTATGAAGCGGATGAACTCTACTTTATCTTTCTTTATGACAATTAATTAAACAACAATTATTTAATGACCTATCTAACTGACTCATTGAAACATTTCTGATTCATCTATTATATTCTTATTTTATCTCATTTTGTATTATAACTATGTAATATTATTTCTTTATTCCACATTTTTAGTGCTATGTTACTGCTATGTCGTTATTATGCATTTGTTTTTTTTAATGCTGTTATTAAATTAGTTGTTTTATTTGTTTATTTTCAAACGGCCAATGTGAAAAAAATGCCTTCGTGCCTACTATTGTTACCGTAATTGAATAAATAAAAAAATAGATAAATAAATGATTACAAGTGTAAGGAGTCAGTGAATTCAAATGACTGAAAAAGGTCAGCATCAGCTGTGGAACGGGTAAAAGTGAAACTCCACCACCCATCTCCTCCACCGCTCATCTCCTCCACCACCCATCTCCTCCACCACCCATCTCCTCCACCACCCATCTCCTCCACCACCCATCTCCTCCACCACCCATCTCCTCCACCACCCATCTTCTCCATCACCCATCTCCTCCACCACCCATCTCCTCCACCACCCATCTCCTCCACCACCCATCTCCTCCACCACCCATCTCCTCCACCACCCATCTCCTCCACCACCCATCTCCTCCACCACCCATCTCCTCCACCGCCCATCTCCTCCACCACCCATCTCCTCCACCACCCATCTCCTCCACCACCCATCTCCTCCACCGCCCATCTCCTCCGCGAATCTCCTCCACCCGTCTCCTCCACCACCCATCTCCTCCACCACCCATCTCCTCCACCGTCCATCTCCTCCGCGAATCTCCTCCGCCCGTCTCCTCCACCACCCATCTCCTCCACCACCCATCTCCCCCACCGCCCATCTCCTCCGCGAATCTCCTCCGCCCGTCTCCTCCACCACCCATCTCCTCCACCCCCCCCCACATCTCCTCCACCACCCATCTCCTCCACCGCCCATCTCCTCCACCACCCATCTCCTCCACCGCCCATCTCCTCCACCACCCATCTCCTCCACCCCCCCCCCCCCCACATCTCCTCCACCACCCATCTCCTCCACCGCCCATCTCCTCCACCACCCATCTCCTCCACCACCCATCTCCTCCACCACCCATCTCCTCCACCGCCCATCTCCTCCACCGCCCATCTCCTCCACCACCCATCTCCTCCACCATCCATCTCCTCCACCACCCATCTCCTCCACCACCCACCTCCTCCACCACCCATCTACTCCACCACTCATCTCCTCCACCCCCCATCTCCTCCACCGCCCATCTCCTCCACCGCCCATCTCCTCCACCACCCATCTCCTTCACCTTCCATCTCCTCCACCGCCCATCTCCTCCACCACCCATCTCCTCCACCGCCCATCTCCTCCACCACCCATCTCCTCCACCTTCCATCTCCTCCACCACCCATCTCCTCCACCACCCATCTCCTCCACCGCCCATCTGCTCCACCACTCATCTCCTCCACCTTCCATCTCCTCCACCACCCATCTCCTCCACCGCCCATCTCTTCCACTGCCCATCTCCTCCACCACCCATCTCCTCCACCGCCCATCTCCACCACCCATCTCCTCCACCACCCATCTCCTCCACTCTACCCCACAGCCAACATCTTCAATGAGCTTAAATCAGCTGATTTCCAAGGTACATAGACATTTTTAAAACCAGTTTTATTTTTCTTTACATCCTCTTTTATGACTATATTTTTACTTTCTCGTATATACGAAGTATAGAGAAAGTCTTGCAATCGTGCAAAAAAAAAAAAAAAAAAAAAAAAATCGAGATTTTTGCAAATCTCGACGTTTCAAAGCTCCCTGAATCGAAAAACATAGTTTTGCAATGTAGTCCGTATCTCTCTCTCTCTCTCTCTCTGTGTGTGTGTGTGTGTGTGTGTCCCCGTAAACACGATAACTTGAGTACCGTTACAGCTAGGTTAATGAAATTTCATATATAGGTCTAGTATTGTATCAAAATCGTAGATCCGTATAAACTTTTAAGCGATTTCCAATAACCACAAGTGGAACATTTTCTACTTTGAATTTTTCAAAAGCCTATAAGTTGATAGATAGATAAATGGAATTTCACATGTAAGTAAAAGATCTAAATCTCTGCATTCTGTCAAATTTTGAGTAGTTTTCGTTGACCGGGAGTAGTAGTTTTCGCTATTTCCGATTTCTCAAAAAAAAAAAAAACGCATGTGAATTTATAAAGTACTAACAATATTCCACACTATTATGCACATTTTATTTGGCGTTAATTCTTTTTTTTTTATATTTTATTCTATTTTAAAAGTTTAAGTATTTAAAATGGATTAAAAATCATATCTATATCCCGAGTTGCCATCCCCTGTTGTTTTATATAAGAATATTCGAGAAAGTTTAGGGGAGATCACTCCCGGTTTAATTTATACAGATAAAAGTATTTATTATTATCAAATTTTGTGCGGGAATGGAAGTAAACGTGCTAGTGGTATTTTTTTCTAGGGGAGACAACTTCTAATCTTAATACTAACGCCAAGAATAAGCATAACAAATGCATAATTATCGAAGCATTCGAACTTATAATGAAGATACATATAAATTGTAAACTTTACCTTTTACAAAACAACAAAGTATGTAACTTAAATTTTAAGAAAAATAAGATATTTCATTGTATTTGAAAAAAACAACTTTAATTTAGTTAAAAAGGTATTTATTTTTTAAAAGGTTTGTACTATGTCTAGGATGTTTTAAGGGGATATGCGCGTTTTTCCCTATCAAAAAAAAAAAAAAAAAAAAAAAAAAAAAAAACTTTTAACATTTTTGAACGATGGTATTGGTGTACTAAATAATTTCATTCTGGATAAATATTTTGTCAATTTAAATATTTTTCCTATTAAAATTAATTTAACAGTTTTATGGCTAAAAAAAAAACTACTTTTAAAGGTTAGTTTTCTAAACGACGAAAACATTACATGACATCCGCATGCTAAATATGTCAGCAGAGGCGTAGCGACCCTTCCCGGCGCCCGGGGTGAAACTTTTCGATTTGCACCCCCCCTTTCGAGATTTCGATTTGCACCCCCCCCCCCCTCAAACTTTCGATTTGCACCCCCGTCAACCTTTCAATTTATTTTTCCAACCCATTTTGGCGCCCCCTAAGGTCCGCGCCCGGGGACATATGCCCCCCCCCCCCTCGCTACGCTACTGTATGTCAGTAAACTTTTCTCCTAGTAATACTTTAAAATCCCCTACACTTAATCATGTCCAATTTACGTAGAAAACTCTTCATCAAGAAATTAAGTCATATTTACGTTGGATGGCGTAGCAAACTCGAGTTATCGAGAAATCCAGTAAGCAAACCAAAATAAAATCGACAAAAATTGGTGCTGAGTTCTGTTTCAGACATATAAAAAGTTTTTTAAGTCATTTCTTTTGCCTTAAGGGACGTTATTTAACGATATTTAATAACAGACATTGTCTGTAATAAAGTAGAACTTTTCCGTTCTGTGATAAAAAAAAAAAAAAAAAAAAATTTTACAATGTAACATCTAAAGCCTTTTGAATACTTTTATCATGTTTGGCATTTGAAAGTAAGTATTAAACAGCAAAAAGAGGGTAGAAAACAATTTTGGTTGTCATGGAAACCCAAAAAACCTCCGCCATTTTGAATTTTTTGGTACAATAAAAAATACTACGGCTTTTTTATTTATGCACCTATAGCAGGGGTCGGCAACCTTTTGAAGCGGAAGAGCCAAAAGTTACAATTTTCAAAATTTCCCTGGTTTTAAAGAGCCACTAACATTTTTTTTATTTTAAATATTTTATTTTTTTATTAAGTTTATTAGCATTTGTTCAAAGAGTTGAAGAGCCGCATTTTCATATCAAAAGAGCCGCATGCGGCTCGCGAGCCGCAGGTTGCCGACCCCTGACCTATAGCAATCAAATTTAAACGTTTTATATTTCAGAATATATTAAACTTTTGTCACAAAAACTTTTTGAAATAGCTACTAGTAAGAATTTTACAAAGTCTAAAAAATCGTACCATTTTTAGTGTTCAAAAGTTTCAAAATTTGCATATTAATTGTCAAATACTTTTTTCTCTGAAAGCCATCACAATTCCTTCGTGACAAAAGTTGTATTTTTGCATGAAGAACAATTACTGAAAATATGGTGGCGATTGTTTAATGAATAAAAAAGGAGTAGGCTTAATAGTGTTAAAAAACCTTCGAACTGAGAAAAACAGCCAAAAGTAACGAAAAGTAGGTCACGAAAATACCAAATATGTGTAAACTGCAAAGCCTATTGTAAACTTTGGGTGTTTCCGATATGATGGAAATTAAATGTATCAAATAAAGGAGAAATCCAGCTTTCCAATGATGCCAAATACAATATGATGACGGATATAAAACTTTTTATATAGAGCGTGTAAGATTGGGAAAAATTGATTATTTTTTTTATTAATAGGGTCATACAAATGGTAATTTAAACACCTAAAAAATTGTTTTCTTTAAAGTTATTATTTTTTTTAATACAAAAATGGACAAAGTATCCAAAAGTGCAAGAAACCCATCATGACGAAAAACAAGAAATTGTGTGATTTTTTGCCGCGCTTATCCCCTTAATAAATGGTAATAGTGTAATTTTTAAATCCCTCATGCTAGGGACCTTCAAAGATAATATGATTAAAAAATAATACACATGATATGTATGAGTAGAAATTAGCCTTGATATGAACATAATGGACAGGAAAATGGTCTGGAATTTATTCGAAAAGCCAACCAAAATAAATAAGGTTATAAAAATCACACTGATTTTTGTTGGACTTTAGTAAAGATTGGATGTAAATGATGCTTTTGGTATTTACAGTAACCAATCAAAATTTTAAAAAATGCCAAAAAAAAAACCCCAATTAGTTTTCATTTTTCACAGATATTGAAAACAAAAATGGTTAAACTTAAAAAAATTGTATCGGCAAAGTTTTGAGTATTTTTATGAAGTGGGATTTTCAGAGCGTCGATTTCGGATATCCTGTACAGCTAATCAAGATTTGTCTTTCGAAATTGAAACATCGGGTTATAACTTAAGCTTGATGAAAATAAATAGAAATGTAGCCTTAAACTAAAAAAAAAAAAATTTCAAGTTCTCTGGATCTGCAACTTCTATAACATTGATACTAAAAATATTAAATTTCTGAATTATTTCACGCTTAAGATTTTATTTTTTATTATTTTTTTTACAGTCGCTTTGATTGATTCATCTAACTATACACGTTTTTATCCATCTCAACAATAAGTTTTCATTATTTTTATGGTCGCTTTGATTGCTTAATCTAAAAAAATAAAAACACATTTTTATCCATCTCAACAATAATGATGGAAGGATTCTCGTCAGCTCATTCATATCCAATTGAGGTAAAATAAACCGGGAGTGATCTCCCCTAAACTTTCTCGAATATTCTTTTATAAAATAACAGGGGATGGGAACTCGGGCTATAGACATGATTTTTAATCCATTTTAAATACTTAAAGTTTTGAAAAATAGAATAAAATCTCGTAGACAAATTAATTGCACACCAAGTGAACGCCAAATAAAAAAAGCGCATAATAGTGCGCAATATTATTAGTACTTTTAAAATTTACATTAGTTTTTTGAGAAATCGGAAGTAGCGTAAAGTACCACTTCCAGTCAACGGAAATTACTCAAAATTTAACAGAAGGTAGAGAATTAGATCTTTTACTTACATATGAAATTTCATTTATCTATCTGAAATAGTACTCAAGTTATAGGCTTTTGAAAAATTCAAAGTAGGAAAAGTACCACTTCCGGTTATCGGAAATCGCTCAAAAGTTGATACGGATCTACGATTTTGATAAAATACTTATATATGAAATTTCATCAACCTAGCTGTAACGGTACTCAAGTTATCGTGTTTACACACGGACAGACAGACACACAGACACACAGACACACAGACATACGGACAAGATTGCAAAATTATGTTTTTCCGTATCAGTGAGGTGTAAAACGTCGAGATTTGCAAAAATCTCGATTTTTTTTTGCACGATTACAAGACTTTCTCTATACTTCGTATATACGAGAAAGTAAAAAAAAAACAAAAAAAAAAACAGAAGGTTTAGCAGGTTTAATGGTTCGTTTAAAAGAAGAACTTAGAATAAGTTGCAACTGATCGTGCATTGGAACTGTTTATTGACACTTACTTAACTAATTCACGAAATCTTTAGAAAGAGAAAAATTAAACCTCCTGTGAAAAGTGGGGAAAGTGACGAAAGTTTAGAGAAAAACAGTAAAGAGCAGCTAGGAGGGAAAAGCAGTAACGAAAATAAATCAACATTTAGGTTTTAGGATAAAGTGTAGCGTTAAGAGTTTAACGAGTACGTGAATTCAAGTGACTGACAGAGGTCACCACTAACAATGAGTAAGTAAACAAATTGAAACTCCTCCGACTGTCTCCCCCACCTTATAGGGCTGGTAAGTAGGTCACCAACAAGTTCTATGGCTCATGCAGTGTTTATTGAGCCGTAGAACTGGTTGGTGACCTACTTACCAGCCCTATAGTGGGCAAACACCCCCACTAACATTATCCGTACTTTCAGACAGCTGATTTTTCAAGCTGAAGAAAACCAATTTATTTTTATGGATTATCATTTATTTTATTATTAAACAATTATAAATTTATAAATACACTTTCCTTATTTAATAAAGCGGGAGTGATCTCCCTGAAACTTTCTCGAATATTCTTATATATAACACTACGGGGGATGGCAACTCGGAATATGGACATGATTTTTAATCCATTTTAAATTGTTTATTAAACTTATAAAAATAGAATAGAATCTCGTAGAAAAAAAAAGAATTGCGCACCAAGTAAACGTAAAACAATATCTGTATGATAGTGCGGAATATTAGTACTTTATATATTCATATTTGTTTTTTGAGAAATCGGAATTAGCGTAAATTAGTACTTCCGTTCAACGGAAATTACTCAAATTTTACAGAAGGCAAAGAATTAGATCTTCTACTTTCGTGTGAAATTTCATTTATCCACCAGAAACAGTACTCAAGTTATAGGATAGGCTTTTGAAAAATTGAAAGTAAATTAAGTTCCACTTCTGGTAACCGCAAATCACTGAAAAGTCGATACAGGACTAAAAATTTGATATAATACTTATATACGAAATTTAATCAACCTAGCTGTAACGGTACTCACGTTATCGTGTTTACAGACATACACATACAGACATACGGACAAAATTGCAAAAATATGTTTTTCCGACTCAGGGAGGTGTAAAACGTCGAGATCTTTGAAAATCTCGATTTCGATTTTTTTGCACGTTTACAATACTTCCTCAATACTTCGTATTCGAGAAAGTAAAAATACACGTAACAAAAACAACTGGCTTGGCAGTAGGGAGCTGGAACGGAGTAATGTCGTTTCAGTTAACCTCAATGGAGAAAGTGGCTTTGAGATAGGAGCAATTTAACATACGTGCAATGTTACAGAACTGATTGAACTCAAATCTCGTGGTACTGCTGTAAACACTTCAAATGTATGAGGAAAAAAAAGCAACTGCGTATTGCTCATGTTAAATACACGACTACATTAATAGCTTGATAGACAGCGTTTCTTCTCGACATTTTTCTCCGGGAGGGGGGTAAGGGGGAGGAGGCAGTTGAAATTCGCGGGAAGGGGGGGGGGGGGCGGACTAAAATTTCCAGGGGGGGGGGGGGCGGACACTGTTAAAAAAAGTATATATTTTCTATATTCATTTTATTTCGTTCGGGTGGGGGGCGGTAGACTCTCTTCGCAGCAGAGATGCCTGGAAGAAACACTGTTGATATAGCACGAAGTAGGAGAAAACCTAACTAATAATGATACATTTACACCTACAAAGATTTTTGGCAGAAAAATAAATATACTCAATTCTAATTCTTTTCTTAACCTTTTACAAATAATACAAGTGTGATAAAATATTTGAACAACCACTTTGATATAATGCGTGTTAGTAATAGTAGCCTATAATTTCTTCCCAACTGTATGAACAATTTTTCAAAACGTTTAATTAATGGGAAACAACTTCTCATCTTAATACTAATGCTAGAAATAAACAACAGAAATGCCTAAATTTCGAAATGGTCGAACTTAACATTAATATAAATAAAAATAATAAATATTTCTATATATCAAACACCAAAATTAGATAATTTTATTGAAGAAAAAATAAGATATTAAATTATATTTAAAAATTATAACTTTATTGTCATTGAAATGGTAATTTTTTTTATTTACGGCTATTACTTATTTCTTTACTAACTTTTCAATCACGAAAAAAAATATGCTTAAAGTTTGACTAATATCCTGATATCTCACTTTACTTTGAATTTTATGAATTACCGAGCTACATTTAACTTTAAATCGCGAATTTTTAGCTACTTATTTAAACTTGTGTGTATTTCCATTTGGAACCTTGTGTGTGTGTGTGGTTTTTTTTTCCACATTTTATACATTGTAAGTACTTTTTTCCTTTTTTTATTTCTTGTATGTGTTGCCTAGCCCCGGGTGGGCCTCACGCACAACTATGTCGGAAAAATACATCAAACGGCTATTCCTGCCTAAGTTTGGCATGGCCGGACATGCGCCAAAAACTCTAGAGATTTTCATAGAAGAGGGTTTTTCTTTAGCTACCCTCACAGCTGACGAATTAAAAAGAGAGCTGTGTATGTTATGTAGCCTATCACCAGCTGAATTTGAGGGTCTGTATAACTACGGGGCACTGCGTAAATGGTATGTCACCATTAGATCAAAGGAACTATATGAGAAAATGCACCTAAAAGAATTTCACAGAAATTTGCCACCTGGTGTAACATCCAGATACAGAATGCAGAGAATATCAATAACCCACGCCGATAAATCTGGGCAAAGGGGCATGCTGAAATGGCTGCCTTCCAAGACAAGCGACGATGATATAATGGCGATTCTGAAATCTATAAGCAGTCAGGACTCAACACCAACATTTAAGGGAATAGACCAATCAAATGTGGTCCAATTCACCATCTCTCTGGAGAAAGAAGATGTGGAGAGTGTGCCACACTATATTATACTTACAAATGAGGCCAACAAGGAGAGCAGGGTCCTTATAATCCTCAATGGGAGGAGGGTGCAATGTTGCCACTGCAACACAGACAGGCACCTGCCTAAAATGTGTGAGCATTTGAGGACTCGCGCTCTTGACGGCGTCCAGCTAGTAGATGGACAGTACAGGGCAATTGAGCCTTGGGATGCAAATGATAAAGAAGAAGTTAGGGAGCATCTAAGTAACAATAGAAATTTCTTAAAGCATTGGGACAGTTATGATGTTGACGGAGAAAGACAAAATGAAATGCTTAGAGAAGCAAGGCTTAGAGAGGTAGAAGATGCCTTTGAAGTAGATGGCCAAACTGAAACACATCATACTACTGCAGCATCACAGCAAGTTAACGAAAGCGTAAAAGAAACCACCATAGAGGCCGAAGCCATGGAGACAATAGCGACCAGAAATTCCATAGTAACAGGGTCTCAAAAAGATGGGGATCAAGAAAAATTTGGAGGCAGTCGACGAAGCAATAAATGATATTCTTCAAGATAACACTAGTTCAGAAAACATAACTAAACCGCTAAAGCAAATTAAAATCTCACAAAGGTATCAGGTCAACTGTCATATAGTCAAGCAATCAGTTCAAGTAAAAATCAATTACCCACAGTAAAGCCATCTCAAAGGGTCGTGACCAGGGCCCAATTGGATAGCAATCCAGCGGCTGGAAAGTTTGGCGTTAAAAGACCACCACCATCCAGCCCTCCAGAAACAGATGTTCGAAAGAAAACCCCAAACAATTCATGCTAACTCTGGCAACATTGAACATCAGGGGGGCTAGTGACAAAACATATTATACAAACAACGTATTAAATAAACACAATATTGACATCCTACATTTACAGGAAACTAGTATTGGAGCTACAGAAGAAGCAATTAAACTAGATGCATACATCGGCATCAAAAACTCACTGCACAGTACTGGTTTCAACTGCAGAGGAACCAGTTTACTTTGTACATCAGACAAACACAAAATTAAAAGTACATACACGGATAAACAGGGCAGGATAGCTTGCATCACAATGAATATTGATAATATAGAAATAACAATCATCAATGTATACGCCCCAACACATAGACAAGAACAAAAACATTTCTACCACACGCTTAATGAACTTATAAATACCGAATACAAAAACAAGACGATACTTTTAGCAGAAATATTTCAAGCAAAGCTAAGACATAGACTGGGAACTCTCACTTAAGTGGGGAAAAAAATGTACAGGAAAGCAATCAATAAAGTATTAATTTTAATTTAGACAGTCTCAAGCCAAACATCACTCGATCAGCCCTCAAGTAAATTAACATTAGAACAGTCTTCTGTTTCCCAGGTTTTTAAAAGTGTACAACCTGAATGGTAGAAAGAGATACACACCTCACCCCCCCCCCCACACACACACACACATTCCCCCCCCCCCCCCCCCCCCCCACTCAACCGGACAGGCGGATATTTCAAGGTAGCGTGCCTTCATCGCCAAGGGTCAATTTAATGTCATGGAAATTTTTGGAATGATAGATCAGTATGAGCATTACAGAGACACTTCTCCCACGGTCGTTTCTATTTCTGTCCATGGGTGTCTACAATGTGAACTTTTGACTCATCAGCTAAGGACTGAGTACAGTAAACTAAGCAGTCAAGAGAAACCGAGTTTGCACACCTTATTTTAGTCTAGTTATTATGCCATTTTATTTTCTCTCTTTGATTATTATATATGCAATTAATGTTCATATTTTTGATGCTGTGTAAAACTATCAAACAAATTATTATTACTGATTTAAATGTTTAAAACAATTGAATTAAAAAAAATATGCTTAAAGTTCAATGTAGTTTGAATACTGTCTAATATCGTTACTTTACAATTATTTTATGTTAATTAATCCTATATTCTTTGAAGCTTTCAGCGTATAATGCTGTTGTTTTGGTTGTTCAAGGCGTAGCATCGTATTTAACTGTTTCAAGGTTTAAGTATTCTCTAAAATAGGATTTTGCCATGTTCATATTAAAATTTTGTTTAAAAAAAAATAAAAAAAATTAAACACTTAAAATGTATAAGTTTGAAAAGTAATAGCTGGTTAGTAGCTCTTTAAAAACTAGGTAATTTTGTAAATTGTAACTTTTTGCTCTTCCGTCTCTAAAGGTAGCCGACCCTTGCTTTAGCTCGTGAAAGTGTACACGTTAAATACACGATTACATTTGTAGCTTGATAGAGAAAAGAAAGGATACGACCTAATTAATATTCATACATTTATTACCCCTACAGAGATTCTAGGACAGAAAAAAACATGTTCAATGTTATGCTTACCTATTTACAAGTGTATATATATACGAGCCGGCCCGCGGCATAACATACGCCGCTATTTACTTGTTGTTTTTTCTACTTTTCAGTAATTCATAATTTGTGAATTCGACAGTACCAACACTGCCACTGAAAATATTTCTTTAAAAAACTATAAGTAGCTCGTTAAAGACGATAACCCCCCCCTTTCCTTCCCCCCCCCCCCCCCCCCAACGTTTAAAATCGTTTCAAACTAAACTATCTGCCCCTAATAGCCGTCACTAAACCCGACTCCACGAAGGTAAACATAGCGTGAACCACAGCTCACTAAGACCATGTAAGGTTGGGGATGGTAGGGAGCGCGTTTACAGCTTGTTTTCTAGCGTCTCCCAGAGGAGAAATATATATATATATATATATATATATATATATATATATATATATATATATATATATATATGTATATATATATATATGTATATATATATGTATATATGTATATATATATATGTATATATATATATATATGTATATATGTATATATGTATATATATATATATATATATATATATATATATATATATATATATATATATATATATATATATATATATATATATATATATATATATATATATATATATATATATATATATATATATATATATATATATATATATATATATATATATATATATATATATATATATATATATATATATATATATATATATATATATATATATATATATATATATATATATATATATATATATATATATATATATATATATACTTCCTGCACCCTCGTAAATTTAAGCCCGTCCCCCGAAATTTTGAAGTGCCCTCTCCCCATTTCACAGAGAAAATTGTCTGAAAGAAACACGAAGCACTTGTCTAACACACAAAACACAACACACTTATTTCCATAGAAGCCACACGCATCTATCGTATTTCCAAACCTAAATTCCCCTCCCACACACCTTGCCCTGATCCTTCCCATCGTAGGATGAACGGCCGACGCATTACCGACTTGACCAGCGATGTCGCCCCCCTTCACCCCCCCCCCCCCCCCCGCTCATCTATCGATCCAGCTGACGCACGTGTAAACGATACCTCCGGTGACGTAGGTCGCGACCACTCTAGGCGAGTGATAAACGAGCGAATGGAACACGACAAGGCCCATCACCCCGCCCGTCAGTTAAGGCCGTCTCGATACTAATGGAAAAATTAGCCCAGCTCAAGGGCGATAACCTCACAGGGGAAGTAACTCGAAATATCGTGTCACAACATGTTCAGACACCTGCATGAATTTTAACAGTGGGGAAGTTAAATTAAATTGAAAAAAAAATATGAAAAAAAAAGCAGAGTGTGTGTAAATAAATAATAAAAAAATAGTTACAAGAGAAGCTTTAAATTATTAGCTGAATTAGAAATAGATAATTCGGACTAGCGTTTGAAAACAAAAATAGGAGTAATTTATTACTTAGAAGAAGAAATAGATTAAAGGAAAATATCAAACAGAGAGAAAGCTTATAAACAAATAGAAAAAGATTGTAAATTTTTTCTTTTTATATAAGGCATGTTTAAAGTTTTTTTTATCAACCTTCCTTTGTGAAATGCAAAAAAAAAAAATAAATCTTTTTTTTGCTTTCTGTTTTTATATTATTTATTACATAGTTCAAAAGAAATATTATAAGGGCTCTGGACAAAAGAAATCTCTTTGCACTTATTTAGTGAAAAACTGTCTTGTATTCAATCTTACGATTTGATGCTGACTTTAGAGAAGGAAATTCTAGGAGTGTTTTTAAACATAATACGCTTACATTTGAAGTTAAACTGACGGTAAAACGCAGCTTAGTACGTCTTTTTGTTCAAAATTGTTTACAAATCTACATGTGGGAGCGGACTTTTCGTCAGAATACGATTTGCCCGAATCATACTTTTACAATAAACTTTTGAGTGAATTAAATGAAATATTTTAATTTAAAACAAATATAAGGGAATAACTATAACAGGTTGTCATGGTCAAACTATTTACACAAATGTATTATTGTTTTAATTAAAAAATCATGTATCCATTGGGCAGATGAAGTAGAGTTCATATGTTTCTCGACCTCGGCTTATGAAGAGAAGGTGTGGTCAGCACTTTACCCAGCCACCTTAACATGAGTTAGGTACCCATCAGGACTGTGTGGACTCAGGAACAATATAACTGACTTGAACCTGGATTTGAACTCGAGACCTTCGGGTTAGCACTCTAAAGCTCTACCATTATATAAATTCATTTTTTTCTTTTAAGGAACTAAAATTAAATTCATTTTTCGTTCAAAGCTACTAGCTTTTAGGCTAGCAGTGCAACCTTCTTTGAAAACTAACGATGCATATATTTTAACATGAAACTACTGTACACATAATAATTATATTTTAAACATCAAACTCTTAAGTACACATAATATATTGTAAACATAAAACTCTTAAGTACACATAATATATTGTAAACATAAAACTGTACAGTACAAACACACACACACACACACACACACACACACACACACACACACATATATATATATATATATATATATATATATATATATATATATATATATATATATATATATATGTATATATATATATATATATATATATATATATATATATATATATATATATATATTTCACGGTAAAAATATAATTAGCCACAACGGGTAACCGTAGACAAATCTGAGAATTTCCGCACGCGTAGCGAAATCTCACGAACAGTGACTATCATTAACCCTCTGGGTTCGGCACGCGTCGGTAGTCCCTCCCCCCCCTCCTTACCCGATTCACAAGCGCGCTGTACCGGTATTCGATACCCGCGAGTATTCGATATTCCCACTGTTCTGAGACTGTCTCGGGAACAAGCAGCGTGCGTGCACTGTTAAATTTTGTTTTGTTCAACTCGGTAAAGTTTGGCAGTAGAGGCCAGGAGTTACCTCAGCATGGTGTGTGCTTGGTTCTCTCCCTTAGGGGGTTAATGAGCTTGTTCTTGATTAGCTTTTCGCTAGTAAACGCAGGTATAGGAGTTAATGAGTGGGCTTTAGGTAGTGGTAGGTATAGATGTTAGTTAATGGGGTTAAGATAGTGGTAGGTATAGAAGTTAATGAAAAAGGCTTTAGATAGTGGTAGGTATAGAAGTTAATTAATGGGCTTAAAATAGTGGTAGGTATAGATGTTAGTGAATGGGCTTTAGATAGTGGTAGGTGTAGAAGTTAGTGAGTGGGCTTAAGATAGTGATAGGTATAGAAGTTAGTGAGTGGGCTTTAGGTAGTGGTAGGTATAGAAGTTAATTAATGAGCTTTAGATAGTGGTAGGTATAGAAGTTAATTAATGAGCTTTAGGTAGTGGTAGGTATAGAAGTTAATTAATGAGCTTTAGGTAGTGGTAGGTATAGAAGTTAATTAATGGGCTTAAAATAGTGGTAGGTATATAAGTTAATGAGTGGGTTTTAGGTAGTGGTAAGCATAGAAGTTAATTAATGGGCTGGAGATAGTGGTAGGTATAGATGTTAGTGAGTGGGCTTTAGGTAACAGTAAGTATGGAACGAAATTAATGGGCTGTTAAATAGTCTTAGGTATAGAGATCACCACGTCAGCTAAAAATAAATAGCATGTACGCTAATATGTACTACAATCTTCTGATAGTGAAGTTACGACTGTGCAGTGATTCATCGCGTGATGAACACAGACGACAGCCGGAAGGCGAAACGATATTCAGATTGCGTCGGAAATTTTTTCCGAAGACGAGGAATTATCCAAACCCCATCCAGGAATCATGTTGCTAATGCTGACTTAGACAAAGCGACGAAGCCCTAGTTAAATCCTCCACGCTTCATTGGGCTGGCGTCATTTAACAAAGGGTCACCCGAGCGCGAACGGAAACACCACCCCCACCCACATTTGACCCTCCACCGCCCCCCTACCTCCCACCCACACGATCTCGTTCCAATCAATTATCGAAATCAATTAGGAAAATCGATGGTTAAATGGGCTGAACCTCATGCTGGGTGCCATGTTTGTTGGTTTAGTTCTGTTGATCTGATTCGTCGATAATTATTCCATAGAGGGTTAAGGTGTGGTGGGAAGGGGGGGTGGTACTAGCAGGTTAGAACCTACCCTCCCTGGGGGTCAGGACACGGGTCATAGTTGCCGTCTGCTAGTGTGGTGAGATTTTTATCAATACACGCGCCATTGTAGAAAGCGACTTGTTATGGTTGGTTGAACTTCGATTAAGAGTGATCGTCCTTGACAGAAGGAGATAAAAAATAAACTTTTTTTTTTAATTTGGGTCTTAATATAGTACAACTAATACGTGCATTTTCAGTTGTGAATTGCGGCAATATATTTTGGTTAACTTTATAAGCTGTACAACCGTATACAAGATGGGCGTAGTTATATTGTTACAAGTTTTTTAGAATCACAACTCTCCTTAGCCCTAAAAACGATAACAATTTAACTTTCACTAGACCCCGACGGGGTCGGCGTGGTCGAGTCGGTAAAGCTCATGGTTGCTAAACCGAAAAGTGTCGAGTTCGAACCCTCGAGTTATTATCTCCAAAATAAAAAAAACAACTGGCTGAAATCGGAGTCAATGGCCTCAATGGCGCATAAGCAGTTGACTCGTATCCTTAATTGTGTTGGAGGCGTGGTCGAGTCGGCAAAAAAAGCTCATGGTTGATAAATTCGAAAAAAAGTCTCGAGTTCAAACCCTCTGGCAGTTAAATCTCGATCCCTTTCAACACTAAAAATTAAGAACGAAGAAGAAGAATAGACCCCGACAAAAACACTATACTGATGCACGTCTACGGCAACCATTAGAGATAGAGGACAATTCAAAGTGGGACGGGGTGGTCGGACGGTAGAGCATGCTACTGCTCATCCGAAAGTCTCGAGTTTGCATCCCAGGTTCGTGTTCGTACAACGTCTGGGTCGACTCAGCTCTGAAGAGTACCTTACATACGTAAAGGAAAGCAAAGGCGGCTGGGCATAGTGCTAGTAAAGGTATTCCGACGGCATTGAAGTAGGTGGACTCTACTTCACCTGCCTGCACCATCGACCGTCAGGTTCAAAAGGGTATTTTACTTGCCACTAAACTTTGTTTTAAGATAATATTTTGTATGGGACATCATGGTAAGCTACTTCTAGCTTGACGGTCGGACACGTAAAACAGCCCCCACCCCCCTTCCATAGCCTAAAAACCATGTTTGTACTTCTGTGGTATACACAGTGTCAAAAAACCCTTCAACACTAAACAAGAGTAATCTCACCGTATCAAACCGTAACAAACTACGGTAACCAAGCATAAAAATCATCACTAAGACCCAGGTTCCAGCAAAAATCATCTGTATTCGTTTCCCTCTAATTAACCAACTATCATCATAACCGATGCATCTTTCGCATCAAACACACTGACATTTTTTTATAGAGATTAGCTATTAACCCCCCCCCCCCCCCCCACAACGCATTCAATCCCATGATGCCCACCCAATCCCCCATTTAAGCCCATTAAAAATTTACACCTCTCATTTTGTTCTTACTCTGGGATATAGTTTCTAAAGCCGTATATCGTAATGGGAGAGTCAAGCAGGGAATTTTATGACATTCATTATTGTCTGAGTATATTAGTCAAGCGGGAAGCTTATATATATATATATATATATAAATGTATATTCACATGTGTGTATCTCTCTCTCTCTCTTTCTCGCACTCTTTCTCTCTCTTTATATATATATATATATATATATATATATATATATATATATATATATATATATATATATATATATATATATATATACTAGTAAAAATAAATGAACTATGTATAAGCCCATAAGCTATGTTTGTTTTTTCAAAGGATTTTTACACACACACACACACGCGCACACACACACGCACACACACACACGCACACACGTACACCTACACACGTACATACACCAAATACATACAGAAACACACACCCACTTATATACGCACACTTACACACATACACTTGCTAGTTTACGTGCTCCGGCAAAGCTTCAATGTACAGAGTCGATCTCCAGTTGACCCCAAGTGTTCCTCCAACTGAGTTTTGTTTATCTGACTTAACTATTTGACCCTGACCTTTTTTTTTCAGAAAAAATACTCAGAAAGATGGGGATTTAAAAAATACACAAGTGAGTTACGGAATTATTTTTTTTTTATTTTTTTTTTTACAATACCTCCATTAATCAATGCATAGTTTACTATTCAAGATTTTCAGCATTTCCTCAAAAAAAAATTAAATAAAAAAAAACAACAAAAAACTCCCCCAATCAGTGTTTGTTCGCCGAGTGATTTCAAAATTTCACAACTCGCTGCACCCCCACGCCATCTATCGACCGAAAATTGCCCCGTTTGCGAATCGGCCATTCGGCTCAAACTTGAAAAACCATCAAGGGATTGTTGGTTTTTATCCAATCAAATCGCAAATTTTCAATCATTAATCTTTTACTGCAAATACGTTTCAGATAATTTATCATGCGTTTTCAAATCAGTTTATTTTCCTATAACGTTTTTTTTTTGTTTCAAAAATCAATTTTTATAATTATAAACCAGATATTTGGTATTTAAACTTAGATTAAAAGAGCATTACTGACCGCAATGCCCATTGAATGTGCATTAACTTTTATATTTCTTCTTATTCGCGCTTAGTTGTAATGTTGGAAGGAATTCCAATGTTAGTCTTTTTTTTCTAGATTTGCTTCCATTGCCATTGTCTAACCAAATACAAACTACAAGGCAGCAGTTATTTGATTATAGAGTTTGCTGTCCCCAGCTATATAGGGCTGGTAAGTAGGTCACTAACCAGTTCTACGGCTCAATAAAACCTGCATGAGAAATAGAACTGGTTGGTGACCTACTTACCAGCCCTATAGCCTCATATGCCCGCGGGTTGGAACTCAAGACTTTTCAGTTTAGCAGCCACGAGCTTTACCGACTCGACCCTGACCTTTACTCAATAAACGCTGTTTGCGGCACAAACCACACATCTGACAAGATGGAGCTGTGTGAACAGTCGGGTTGTTTCATTTTTTTATTCTCGTATAACTAGTCGTTCGCCTTGGTATAGATAGGATCAAATCATGGGGTATACAGAAAAATATAATCATATTAAGAACTGATAACGGTGCACGTGAACCCTATAGGGTAGACAGTGGCGTAGCGAGGTCGGGTGTCACCCGGTGCGGCACTTAATGGTGACACCCCCCAGAGGCGTAGTGACCCTTCCCGGGGACAAACTTTCAAATTTTCGATTTGCACCCCCTCAAACTTTTGATTTGCACCCCCCCTCAAGTTTTTCTCTATATATTTTGCTTTTTTTTTGCCTTGGTGTCACCCCCCTAAATGGTGTCACCCGGTGCGGTCCGCACACCCCGCCCTCCCCCCCCCCCCCCCCGCTACGCCTCTGAGGGTAGAGCGGGTTAGCGTCTACGGCTTGTCTTCTAACCAGTGTAAACGTAAAGTTCCCTTTCAAACCTGACGGTCTACGGGCAGCCCGGCGCCAGGTTATTTAGCGCCCCAGGAAAAAACGTATTAAAACGCCCCCTTTCACACAAATTAATTACTAAAACATATCCTATTAGAAAACAATTCATTAAAAGTGACATATTAATTTATTATCAATTGCATACACGTTATAAGTAGACATCAAAATCAAATTTTACTTGCCTTCTTCGTCTCAAAAGTTTGTAGTAATTCCTTCAATTCCAGTTTGAAAGCGTAATCATATTTTATTGAAATTGTTGATAAGTCCACGAGTCTACTTTGTACTTTACGACATAGCCCCCCTTCCCCCCCCCCCCCCCATTTGAAAATTTTTAGTGCTTCCAACCCCCCCCCCTCCTTGGAAAACAGTCTGGAAAAAAACCCACTGAAAAAAAAGTTCTTGAAGTGTTGGACTCACTGCAGTCCTCCCAAGGTGAGTTCCAAAAACGGAACTTACCTGTTTTAAGCTTGACTGTCTTTAGTTATAATTGTAAAATGTCTATACTGTGTGATTATGTGACGATTTTTTTTTGTTTTGAAAAATAAAAGGTTATAAATTTTATAGATTCCGTAAAATTGTTATGTATGAATCCTTTAGGAGAGGGTGAAAAATATGAAAAGACAATTAATCAGATGTTTAATTTACGACTATGAAAGTCTACTAACATTAAGTATTGCAAACTACAACGGCTACTGGTGTTTTTCAACTTGATGATGCTAATAAAAAACTTATCATTCTATTTTGTTTAGAACTTAAGCTCTAAATAATTTTTACACTAACAAACAATAACTTAAAGTTGTATTTATATGTAAGCGGTCAACCTAAGGTCAGGAATTGGAAATGAATGTGAAGTTAAGCAACGAATTATCTCCCATTTGGAAATCCAAACAAAAACATTTTTTATTCAAGGGAAGTAACTTTCACAAGAATAGCTAAATTAACCAAGTGTAACTAAGACATGATTGATAAACACAATAAAACTCTCAAATTTCATTACGTTATAATTACAACACACCTTTTATATTAGCTATATAACCTTGTAAAAACAATATATTTTACCTATTGAATACTTAACTGTAGGTTTTGTTTGAAAATCTAAACACGGTAGCTTTATTATAATATACTTCTATTCAATTATGATGACATTTTGATTTGCAGGAATAACATTACAATGACAATAAAATTTTAGATCCCCTGAATAAAGGGATGTCTTTAAAAAAATCAAGCACGGGCAACTGTTTTAGACATTGCTAGAATTACTGATTAAATGAAAAAGAAAATCAAATTTGATAAAAAACAACGAAGTTCACGGTTAGTTATAAATTCCATCTCATTTAATATAGATCTATATTAATACTTTAAGAGTGGTAATATAGATTCCTAAAAAACTAAAGATTTTTCAACTAGAAAATGCCTACCTTTGTAGCGTGTTCCGTACTGAATTGAAACCATCTAACTTACGATAAACTCGACTACTCAATATACTCTAATACATTCACAACACATATCAAACTTCGATACCTAAACATAACTAGACTCGATGCTCCAGAACTACGACACCAACTCGTTTAACTTCACTAAGTTCTACAAACGGTACTCCCAATCAACAACGATTTCACTGGACCTACTACTACACTTTTAACAGTCAATATAATTCGATACCTTAATACCACAAGAATCAATACTCAAGAACTCCAGAACTACGATACTTCATCACCTGCATTCTCATTTCTCTACTAATAATCAGATTCCACTAGACCTTCAAATACACAACAGCCAAATAAAAAATACGACACTTTAACACTTATATACTTCATGAATCCTATCAGCAACAGCCTTCCGCCGTTACTCCCAAATCTAAACCAGTCATGAAAACGTACCAAACAAGTACAATACCCGTCATTATAAAACTCTGTACACCAGGACAGATTTCTAATTCAAAGTCAGAGAAAACAAGACTTACAATTACTTACAAGCCCTATTAAAATGTTCGAAATTTAAATTACGAACTTATTTAATCGTTTTCTACATCAATTATGTGACACCAAATTAAAAAGGGAAAGTAACTGGTAAAAAGCGCCCCGACCTTTCCAAATTAGGGAAGTGGGGTTGCATTTTCACCATCACGAATAAATAAAGGCCTATATAAACCTAATTTTGGGATAAGGGTGCAGAATTGATAGTTCGTCCTGGGTGCCGAAATAGATCGCTATTCCTTTATAAAAGTTATTAATTATTAGGGACCTTTTGATAATAGCGATTAAACATATTGCGTCCCCCTAGAGATGGCGCCCTAGGCGACCGCCTAGTTTGCCTTTTATAGGTAGCGCCGGCCCTTTCTACGGGGCAAGTGAAGTAGAGTTCACTTGTTTCTGTGACCTCGGCGTATGAAGGGATAGTGTGGACAGCACTATGCCCAGCCGTATTTACTTTCCCTAACGTGGGTTAGGTACCCATCACAGTTTGGTGAACTCATAAACGGTCTACTGACTTGAGCCCGGATTCGAACTCGAGACTTACAGCCACTCCGTCCCATTTCAACTAGTGTAGTACCTGAGTGTGTATAGGTCAAGTATCCGCCATGTTTGTGTATTAGAGCTGTGTTCAAGCCAGCGTGTAAAATAAATGACACGAAAAACAGTTATTTAAAAACTTGACTTCTGTAGAGATACATTTTATGACCAGTCAAATTGTATTCATCCCCACTGACGGTCCACAAGGCACATGAAGTAGAGTTCATCTGTTTTTTTTTTAAAACATCGGTATATCAATTTAATGAGTGCTATGTATAGCCAATGAAAACTTTCATGACATTTGGAGAATTAAAACCAAAGGCAATCAAAGGGTAGGTCAAAATTCATTTCCTACAGCCTACATTTTAATTCGAATCTTTAGAGGCCCCCCCCCCCCCCCTCACCCTATATTTCCCAGACAAGCATAAAAAAGGACACACATTAAGACGGCCTTTTGTTAATGACAGAACAAACATCAACTTTAACATATTTTCTGTTATTTTTGCTCATAATTCTAATCCTGTTAAATATAGTTCTTCTGAACTTATTGTAGTATTATATAATTGTGAACACACTCTATTTACACACTTTTTGTGTGTTTCCGTCCACTTTAGTTTTTTTCTCCTATTTTCCCCATAACTACATGTGAGTGTTGTTCAGACGCTACTTTTTAACACGTTTTTATTAACTCAGCTTCGCGTGGATGTGTTTGTTGTTAAAATTGACATCGAAAATTAGCCCACTTCTGATTGCTCTATAGATCTGAAATTTGGCATGCAGGTTACTTTCGCCTAACAATTTCAGATGCAATCATAAAAACTAGCAATTAGAGACCGTAATTAGCTTAATTTAATTACGCCCAAAGGACCATAAAATTGAGGACATGATTTCTAAAGATACCGACAAGACTGGAGGCTTGTTGACACAGTTACTTCGGCCCCAATCGATGTGAGCGCGCTGGCCGTGATCGTATAGTGGTTAGTACTTCGCGTTGTGGCCGCGACAACCCAGGTTCGAATCCTGATCGCTCAAGATTTTTTTAGTCCGTGTATTTATAAACACTTAGTCAATTCATACTTAATCAAGTCATTAGATAAAGTAGAAAATAAACTATATAAAAAACTTTTTTAAAAACCACGTTTTTCATGTGTAGCAACGGACTAAAAAGGAGAAAATAAAATACTTAAAAAAAACTTTTTAAAAAACCACGTTTTTCTTGTGGACTAAAAAGTAGAAAATAACTATTTACATACATTTGATGACAAAAAACGTGGGTCGGGCAGATGGGTCGGGAAATTTGATGGTGAACGTACCCACGTTTTTTGTTATCAAATGTATGTAAATAGTTATTTTCTACTTTTTAGTCCACAAGAAAAACGTGGTTTTTTAAAAAGTTTTTTTTAAGTATTTTATATAACCCTCACAACACCATGTCATAGGATATCCGATCCTCTCAGTGAGTTGTCCTTATGACTACATTTTCCATTCCCTGATGTTATGTAGCCATCGTCTCCTTTGTTGTATTCCTAATTGTTAAAATATGTTGTATTTATATTAACATATTTATTTTAACATCATAATCGTTTCCCGTTTGTGCCCAAAACACACGAGGTAGTTTAAGTAGAGTTTAAATGATCTCGGCATACAAGGGGATAGTGTGGTCAGGATTATTCTCACCCACCTTTGTTTCCCAAACGTAAGTCAGGTACCCTATATAGTATAGAGCTGGATAGTCTACAAGCTGAAGCCCGGGATCCGAACTCGAGAATGTTGGGTTACTAGTCGTAATCTCTACCATCCGACCACTCCGGTAACAAGGGTTGGTGTAAATATTATTTTGTTTTTGATAACGAAATTTTCGGTTTCATGCGTAAATTAGCTTTAAGTAAACCTTTTCAAATTATGCGTGCCACTATTTCTCTGAACTCCCAGTAATCGTCAGTGTTTCTTCCAGACATTTTTCTATGGGATGGTGGGGGGGGGGGGGGGGGGGGGGCATTTGATATTTTTGGGGTGGCGGGGGGGGGGGGTGGACACTGGTAAAAGTAAGTATGTTTTCTATATAAAATTCCATTTCGATCAGGAGGGGGGGAGGGGAAGGGGTAGAAACTGTGGTAATCATAATACGTGAAAACGCCCTTACATAACTCACAACATTTCTAACTAGTTATAGAAGCCTTATAACTTCCGTTTTGTTGATTCGGCACTGTAGTAGAAACGTTATTAATTAAGTTATATAACTCTGTTATAGACAGTCAGGTGGTTGTCATGGGAACAGGTCAACCATCCACTTTCAATAACAAAGTAACCGAATTAAAATCTCGCACTTTTCGGATGGTCAGAAATACTTTATCAATTTCGACTAGCGTTCTTCATCGAAAGGAAAATTTAATTTTTCGTGTTAGGTTTACTAAGACAAATGGAATATTAGCTTTGTGGCTATTTCTAGACAATAAAAATTATTTAAAAGAAAACTATCATCCATAATAATTTTAAATAATCCACACTTAAATAATTCAGTACTGATCAACCTTAAAGTTGTTTTTAAAAAAAAAATAGCGTTTTATCGTAACGCCAAGATCAGAAACTGTTTTCTTCCTGCATATTTTCCCCCCTGGCATATTCTATCGCCTGTCAGTTATTTTCGCTGTGAAACCAAGCGAAGCCAAATTAGAATGACTCTTATGACTTTCTCTTCCCAGTTTCTCTCCCTCACTCTGTCTCTCCCTCTCTCCCTCCTCCCAGATGTTCTCTTGGCAGCATCTCTTTACCTCTTTGACGGGTATTTCCCCCCACCCTCCCACTTCCTCCAAAAAAAAAAAAAAATGAAAACGCGCGCGCAACGCTCACTTCACCGGAAGCAAAATCACAGTCGGCGAAGCGATACGGTATTCGTGGCGGGTATCGATACCAGGGTTTGGCGCGCGACGCGCCACGGTCCGCACGCGCGGGTAAAATAAAAACTAAAAAAAAAAAGAAAACGAAACAAAAAAAAAAACAACGGAAAAAGAGGGCGAGTGGTGCCCAGGAGAAAAAGAATTTTTACAAGACTTCAGTTGCGCGGTGACACTGGTAGCGTGCTCAGCAGTGGATCTGTCTCTGATCGCCTTCGATTGATTGATTTCTCTGGATAATTGCATCGGCTACCATTCACCGTAAAAGGATAAAACGTACTGGAATTCGAAATTTTAAAAATTAAATTTAAAAAAAATCAGTTAATTAGTTTCTCAATTATAAATTCGTATAATCACCTACGTGATATTTTCAAAGGATACAAGAAATTTTTTTTTTAAAGTTTCTATTCGGATTTTCTTTACAGTCAAGTGATAGGTTTTTTTATTTGACAGCAAGTTTAGTGTTATTTTTATTGGTCGTTTGTAAAAGTTGTATTAAAAATTCGCCAAATTGTGTTTTAAATTTTCTGTGACCGGCTAGTTTTTCTCAGGATTATTTTACTATCTTCTCGCAAGGCGCAAAACAGGTAGGCGACTTTTTAAAAAAAAGTTATCAAACATTTAGTTTTTAATTTTTCTATTTGGGCATTCGATTATAAAATTTATCGATACACTGATTTACTATCACAATCAGCGTTGTGAAATCGATAATGAAAATGTTAATGTAAACAGTATATACGTTTGAGTATAACTATCATTAACCCACACTTTGCCTTATTGTTAATTCTTGTACTGATGGTGTAGAGATTATCACTTGGAAAAAAAAAGTTAAGAAAATGTCTACATAACAGCAACCCTGCCCTGAATAAGGCTCATGGGATATCTAATACATCGGGGAAATTCTTACCTGGGTAAAGGTATTCAAAAAACAACCACATCGCTCAACCGTTGAAAAAAAAAAACAGACACCAGTTACCCTGCTCTTGCTTCTGTTGCTGCTGAGTAATCTTTATATTGGAAGTTCATTCCTAAGCCGTAGTGACTCGCGTATTATTTTTCTTTTTTTGAAACATTTCGTTTTTTTTCTTATCTCTAGTCAGCGCCTGAGTGAAATCTTTATTTTAGAATTTTTCTTTCAACTACATAATCACATAACTATCTCATTCTAGCTATAATCCCCAACAGATATGCATTTCTAATTTTAATATATTTCTTTGTAAATTTTACAAATCATAGTTCACCAATAGCTGTGTTTTTTTCTGACATGAAACTATTACTGGTGTCAATTTCTACATTTCACAGTTTACTAATTGCTCTAATTTTTTCTTTTAATAATGAAGAAATTTCCCGTTTGAATTTCTACATCTCAATTAAAAAAAAAAATTCATCTACTTAGCACATAATTATCCCATTCTGAATATAATCACCAACAGCCGTGTATTTCTTATTTTAAATCATTAGCTTTTTAAATTCTACTAATCATACATCAACAAAAGCTTTTTTTATTTTAGCTATCACCCGTTTGAATTTCTACAGTTCATATATAGTTCTGTTTTTTCTTATATTAAACTTTCTATACTACTATACTTCATTCATCACCAATAGCTTTGTTATTTTCTTATATTAAGCCAGCACCCTACGAATGTATACGTTTTAAAGTAAAATTATTTTTTTCATCCACCTAATCACAATACGATCCTATTATAGCTATAATCAGCTATTTCTCTGTCATAAATACAAACCAAATCGCGAGCAATAAACATGCGAACATGCCCTTTTATTGGCAGCTGAGCGATCTAAAACACGATATCGATTTATCAAACAGCTTCTGTTTCTGGATTTGAAGAGAGAGAGGGGAAAAAAGCAGGTTTTATGATCAGTAATTTTAGTGCGTTTTTTAAATAGGCGAATTTGATACTAAGATGGTAGAGTAAATAGCTAAGTAGATGTGGTTTATATGTAGGTGGATGAGTGGTCAGAGGTGGTTTATTGTTAGGGGAATGGATGATCAGAAGTGGTTTATAGGTAGGGAATTGAAAATCAGAAGTGGTTTGTAGGTAGGGAATTGAAAATCAGAAGTGGTTTATAGGTAAGAGAATGGATGGTCAGAAGTGGTTTATAGGTAGGGAATTGAAAATCAGAAGTGAAGTGGTTTGTAGGTAGGAGAATGGATGGTCAGAAGTGGTTTATAGGTAGGGAATTGAAAATCAGAAGTGAAGTGGTTTGTAGGTAGGGGAATGGATGGCCAGAAGTGGTTTTTAGGTTAGTGAATGAAAAAACAATCCTGGATTAGTAAAACATATAAAGCTATTTATAAAAGAATATGCACATCAAAGTGTAAATAAATCTGAAAAATAAAATACAAATGAAAAACATGTTATTAACATGTAAACTAATATGCAAAATACATTTATTTTTTCCCCGCCTCAGACATGTAATTTACAGCGTCAGATTGCCTTGCATGTTCGCTTTAGTATTAGTTTTCATCATCGGCTTGTGAGGACTGATACAGATTTACAAAAGTAATACTTCTTTCTTAAATTTAGCCCACTTTCATTCATTTAAGATGGTTTACTTATACATAAAACGTCTAATTACAATTTTATTTAAAAAAAACAACTGAAAATGCAAATGTATAATTTAATGACGATTTAAGAGATTTGTTTTTCATCGCGTGGTGGGCTGAGGGGCTTTGGGCTTTTAAGTATACCTGATAAATTGGGATTAAAGTAGAATAAAATTTTAAGTAACCGGAATGTTATGTTGATTACAATGTGCTCGTCAAATAACATATTCTTTTTAAGGGAATTAGAAAAAATATTATGTTCGCCGTTGAACACCCTGTCGCAGCATCCTAAAAATTGACAATTTTTATATAAGACGTTTTACATGTCAAATCTAAACGGTTCCTGATTTTTTAAATATCTTTATTAAACAAATAACATTAAAAGATTGATTTAAATTTTTTTTAATATGGACTTTAAAAAAAAAATTTAATGTTAAAACATAACTTGATTTTACTATATTTAAATACTCAATCCCCAACGTATTTCGAAAGGTTTACTCTATCTTTTAAAAGCAGTACTCTCCCTTTATGAGGAATAGAGTGACATTTCCCTCGACAACTCGGCGAGTCGAACGTAATGTGATATTTTTGTATCGATTGGTGTATAACAGTGGACGTGTTTTGACCAGGCTTAGATAATGATGTTAGGTTTACGTTTTGGGTTAGGTTCGTGTGTGAAGTAGTTTGTAAAGGCGTAGGCGGGTTGCTAGTTCGGATCCCTGGCTAGTGTAGTAGCGCGTCCCTGAGTCGACCCAGCCCTTATGAGTACCTAACTCTAGTTAAGGAAAATGAAGGCGGTCGGGCAAAGTACTGAACTTATTATCATTTCAATTGCTGAGGTCTCAGAAACTGGTGAACTCTACTTCACCTGCATCGCGGGCCGTCGGGTTCGAAAGGGAAGTTTACATTTTTTAGAGTTGACGGCGTATTAATTTCAATGTATCTTTTAGATGATTTATTTTTCCTTACTAGCTGGTCGTTGCGATAGTGATTTGGGTTTTAGTGAGAGCAAAGGTCTGAAATAGTTTTAGAGCGGGAACGATTACTGGTGGGAAGGATGTGTTGTTGCTGTGAATGTTGAGTTACAGGAGATGTAGAGTGTGGTGTATTGAGTTGGCAAGGCTTAGTTTATGTAGGTAAAGTAGAGTTGATCTGTGGAGAGGGCAAGGCGTGTGTTATCTGCGCGTCCATTTGTAGGTGGAGCAGAGTTGATCTGTGGAGAAGGCAAGCCGTGATTTGTGAGCGTGTTTATTTGTAGTAGGAGTAGAGTTGATCTGTTGAGAAGGAATGCGTGGGATGTGAACGCGTTGATTTATAGATGAAGTAGAGTTGATCTGCGGAGAGGAAAAGGCGTGGGCTGTGAACGCGTTGATTTATAGATGAAGTAGAGTTGATCTGCGAAGAAGGCAAGGGGTGGGTTGTGAGTGTAAGCTTCAACTTGGAGGCTGTGGTACCTTCTAGACTTCTAGACAGTCCCAGACTAGTCTAAAATGTTTCCTGAATGTCTACAAGACCATCACACAAGTAACTTCGCCTCTCACACGTAAGTTGCTCTCAGTTTTAAAAAAAAGTAAAGAATTTTCGATCTCGGCATATGAAGGGATAATGTTGTCAGCACTGTGCCAACCCGCTTTTTACTCTCACTTACAGAATCCGAACTAGAGAACTCGGGTAAGCAGTCGTACGCTCTACCGTACGACCATGCCGTTCCTTTGGTTTTCAAGACGGAAAACACAAAACAAATTCTCTAAGCTGTGGGCTTGTCCATAAATGACGTCACACTCGTAGGGGGAGGGGGGAGGTCCGTAATTTTGTGACGGTGTGTGATGAGGGGTAAGGGGGGGGGTGGGATGGGTTCAGATGGTGTGACGTCACACTTTTGCATTATAAAGAAGCAATGTAAGAAAACGAGTTATAGCCGTTATTTCGCTTTTTACAAAACGGTTTTAATAAAGTGTAATAGGAATTGATGAAAATACTCTATGTTGACTGAGTTCTGACAAGATTTTGGAAAAATATCGATGTTTTAAAAAAAATTCAACAGCGTTTTTGATGGGGGTTGTAGACTCAGGTGTGACGTCATTTTAGGGGGGAGGGTCCTGACTTTTTGTGACGATGTGTGACGGACAGGAGGGGGGGGGAGGTAAAAATCGTCAAAAAAAAAGCGTAACGTCATTTATGGATTACCCCTGTACAGAGTTTTTTTTTATTTATTTGGGCACCCTTATTAAACGACAGATCATTCTAAAGACGGTTCCAATAAATGGTCACTATATTGTCCAGCAGATGGTCTTGGAGCCTTCTCTGGCATTCTCAGAGATTGTTGCCATGGAGACCCTACTCTGGTCACAGCGGGTCTCAAACAAACACGCAGAAACACATCTGTTATCGGAACCAACGCTTTGACGAAAGTTATCTTTGACGAAAGCTTTTAGTCCAAACTGTTTTCAAAGCCTCCAACGAGGTTATCTTAACGCTTTTTTTTTAAAAAACCTCATAAACTAGAAAGCTATCCTATCGCTCAAGCTCTGCAATATAATACATTGATTTAACCCCCTATTTCTCTTCCCTGTGAAATAAATCTAACAATAGATTTCAATTTAAACGGGGGAAAAAGGGTTAAACCTGAAACGATATTTCATCATCTCGTTGTTCTTGAAAAAAAAATGGGAAAGAAAAGAAAGTCATTGTTTAAAAAGCGGGAGATTATGTTACTAATGCCAAGGCTAAAAATAGTTTTTAGCCAGCAATTAGTATGGGATAACACGGTGTGTCATACAGAATCATGCTGGAGATACCATCTTTAAAAACCATAACTTTATAAATATTTAAAAACTATGTTGTAAGCTTAGGCTAAGCAGAGTATAAAAACCTTTGTAACACAAACCCATCTTTAAATTAAATCTAAAGTTATAAAAAACACAACATGCTATTGTTTGTTTTCAAGGGGAAAAAATTATATTACAAAAGTCAGAAAAAAATTAATTTTACAAAAATCAGAAAAAATAAATAAAATTAAAGATGAAAATAGATATTTTTTACATATTATTTTACAAATATCAGAAATTGTCTCCCCTTACAAGCAAGGGAAGCTAGCGTGAAATAAATAAACAATTTCGATGTGAAGTCTAGTTAAGTCTTATGTGAAGAAGAACACGGACAACATTTAAGCGTATATTTTTGTGTGTACAATAACAATCATTAGGGTATGGTTGTAGAGAGTTAAAAAAAATCTTTTCTTTGATGATCAAAACTTTTCATGATAAAAATATTAGTTGTCGAAAATGGTATTACAATACCACCTATCCACCACACACACACATACATTTTCCCACAGTTTACTCTTCCCCAACCACACACTCTAACCCCTCTGGCCACCCCCCCCCCCCTTTTAGCAGTACCGGAAATCCACAACAACCACACACTACACATTCGCAACTCCCACACTCAACATCCCCAAAACTCCCACATACCACAGCTCACTCACACCACACCCTCACAACTCCCCACACCACACACACCACCACTCCCAACTACCACAACTTCCGCACACCACACACCCCCACAACACACCACACCCCCAAAACTCCCACACACCACACCCTCACAACTCCCCACACCACACACACCACAACTCCCAACTACCACAACTCCCGCACACCACACACCCCCACAACACAACACAACACACCACACCCCCAAAACTCCCACACACCACACACACCACAACTCCCACACACCACACACCACACAAACCACAACTCCCACACACCACATACACCACATACACCACAACTCCCATACACCACACACCACACACACCACAACTCCCCTACCCCCACCCCTATACCTCTCCCCTACACCAACCCTTATACTTCTCCCATACCCCCACCCCTATACTTCTCCCATACCCCCACCCCTATACTTCTACCCTACACACCCACCACTGTACCTTACCCCTATACCCAACCTACACACACCCCTACCCCCACCCCTATACTTCTCCCCTACCCCCCACCACTACACACACCTCTACACCCACCCCTACACCCAATCTCCCCTACCCCCACACCTCTCATCATACTCACGTTAAAATTTACCTCCCTGGCATTCGTCAGTCGTGTCCATTAGGCTCTGGTTAGCCTCTATCGTCACAGCCCAAAAGAAAAATCTTGGGTTTATAAAAAAAAATGGCGGAGGATGAATAGATTTTCATGGGGTTTTCCATACATGCATAATTAAAAAACATGGCGTGGGAGGGGGGTTATATTTATCTATTTATAAATTTTGCTGACACAAAGTTTTTAAAACAATTCAGGATCGTCTTTTTATACCAATATCTTTGTCAGGTTAAGGCGTTCAGATAATTCATGTTTGAAACAAAACAGTTATATTTTTGACACATTTGACAACTGTGGGTGGTGTGGCTGATCTGACAGAGTAGGGAGACAAGTCTGTTTCTATAGCAACAATACACAGGGATCGTGGGCGGTCAGGCTTGAATAGCCTCAAGTAGTGAAGGCGGGTACATTGACACAAGACTTGTTGTATAAGTAGTGTCTCTAGCAGGACTTGTTCTCTAGAACAATTGTGGTACATCATGCGCAATATTTAAGGTGATCAAAATACAGTATCTCTATATCGCTGATAGCGGTGAATACATAATGAAATGGTGGAAGGTTTGGGGGGGGGGGGGATAATTTAACATTAGGATAAGAAACAACTGAGTAATTTTACTCAAATACCTTCAAAGTCAATCGAGTGCTGTTTAATGGTATCAAATATTTTAAAAAATAACAATAACCCAAATACGACAACGGAGATTTTTAAACACGATTACTACAACGAAATGAAATCTGCAAAACGTCTCGGTTAAAAATTAAAGGCCGCAGTCTAAACCGAAAGCAAGTAAAAACAGCACGGAGATTACGATATTGCTTGTTTTACATTTGTTTCTTTAGCTCCTTAGCTGAGCAAGATTAAACCTTCCAGCTGTAACGAGGCGAATTTCAGTATTAGATAATAAATAAAATTGTTGTATATTTTTGCATAAATGGATATCTCGTTATATATATATATATATATATATATATATATATATATATATATATATATATATATATATATATATATATATATATATCACAATATTCCCTAAACTATTTACTTGTACTACACACACACACACATACACACATATATATATATATATATATATATATATATATATATATATATATATATATATATATATATATATATATATATATATATATATGCCAATATTCCCTTAAATATATACGTGTACTACTAGTACTAGAGTACGTTTTAAGGACACGCATACTAATATTCCCTCGCGTATTTACTAGTACCGCACTAAATTTTCCTCCCATTGACAACAAAGCCTCCTCCATCCTGGCGTACTTGAGAGTTTCTTAACCGTAACTTTCTCCCACACTTAACCCCGCGCGCCAGCCGGTCTGACTCGACTTTATTTTAAAATCGCTCTCGTTTAGTTTACGATAATTTTCTTTCATTCCACCTGTCAGTGCCCTTTTTCCCAGCTTGTAGGTAGAAACAAAAAAAGAAAAAACACAGAAAAAAAAATCGTTGCCTCGTACCTTATGTGCACCTTGTTTGTATGCGTAAGGGTAAAACGAAAAGAACGTCTACAAGTGTTAAAGACATTATAAATACGTTACTGTAAATGTGACTTTGTTATTTGTAAGTAAAGAAAAAAAAATATTGCCCGTACGTTTCTAATACGTTTTAAATAATGCCCGTAACATACTAGTATTTAGAAAAAAATTCCTTAGTATGACGCTTATAAGTTAAAAAATATTCCTTTACCTGGATAGAAAAAAAAATGTTCAAACGCAATGTTCAGGGGATTAGTGCGTTGAGAGGCGGATGCACATGGGGTGGGGTTGGAGTGGTGGTTTATGGGGCGGAAAAAAAAGGGGGGAGGGGGTAAAACAGGAGCGTAATTGCGATAATTGACACGTATACGTTCTTTAAAAAAAAATACTCTCGCTAGGTTAAGAAGGATAGAATTTATTTCCATCTGATGTAATGTGATGAGTAAAGGGTTAATATCTGGTGTGGGAATTCTATTGGCGGCGGTGGTAATGGGATATGGGGAAGAGGGGGAGGGGGAGGAATAATATAAACTGGGTGCGTGGTTTTGTTTGATTGATGGGGGAGAGGGGTGGGTGTGGTAACTAGATGTGTCAATAGGTATGGGTAGTATTAGACAGTACGCGTAGGGCAGTACAGTACTTGGTTTTTTTTTTATGCATGCCGCACTTAGGGTTCGTTAGTTCAGCTAAGGGTTTTGGTTGAGAACCATAGGCGTAACTAGGTGAGGGCGGGTGGGGCGGCAACCCCGGGCGCCGAACGTAAGGGGGGAGGCTAAAAGAATAAAACCAAATTAAAAAGCTACTTGTAAACAAAAAATGTAGAATTATACACAGTCAAAGTTAAGAATTTAAACATTCTGGTATTGGAAGGGATTCCCCTCAACTCATTTAAGTATCACATGTTAACTTGTTATGCGCCATTGACTCCCATTTTAGACTGCTTTTCTTTTTGGATTTGCTTCAATAGCCTTTGTCCAACCAAGAACGAACTACAAGGCAGCAGTTGTTTGATTTTGGAGTTGTCTCTCCTAGATGGGTTGCTGTCGAGTTTCATTTGCTCGGGGTTCGACATCGATACGTTTTAGTTCTGCAACCATGAGCTTTACCGACTCGACCACATAATTTCAAATAGGACTTTTCAAAATTAAAGGATTGAGATACATTTCTACCTATTCTGAAACGGAACTGTAGTTATCTTAATTCAGTAAAGGAATTTCAAATAAATATTTTATTATTATAAAATACATGTTTATTTAATTAAAGATCTTAAACAAAATTGTTTTATTTTTAAAAGTTTTAGTTCAGCTTTCATTGTTTTCTCTTAACAAAAGCTTTCACTAAAACTGTGAATTGGTTCAAGGATTCTGTACAAAAATAATCGTGGAAGGATTTTTATTTTTTTAAGGTTTTAAGTTTCTCTGCCTTTGATGAAAGATTGATTCAGGGGACTTAATCACATTAATTCTACTCAAAGGTTGCGAGTAGTGTTGTTTTTTGTGTTGGTGGATGTGTTAAAAGTTAATGGTTTGGTGAGAACGTTAGGATGGTAGGTTTATTTAAGTAAAGTGTTTATTTTAGTAGAGATGTGGAGGGTTTGTGTGGAAGGATTGTGTGTTCATGGTGTGTGGGAGATTGTGTGGTCTTGGTATGTGGGGGATTGTGTGTTCATGGTATGTGGGGGACTGTGTGGTCTTGGTATGTGGGGGACTGTGTGGTCTTGGTATGTGGAGGATTGTGTGTTCATGGTGTGTGGGGATTGTGTGGTCGTGAAGGGGATTGTTTTTCCATAGTGTGTGGAAGAGATAGTGTGGTCATTTTGTGTGTGCAGGTATTGTGTGGTCACAGTATGTAAAAGGGTAGTGTGGTAAATTTGAAGGTATTTTATATTCATTATTATGTGGGACAGTGTGGTCATTATGGAGGAATTATATGGTCATTATGCTGTATAGAGGAGATGTTGCTTCGTTAAAAATATGTAGGGAATCACGCAGTTGGTTTATGTATACTCACATGGATTGTATAAAATCAAGTCTGGTTTGTATACAGACTCGATTTATGACAAGTGGACACCTATATATACATACATAGATTATATATATATATATATATATATATATATATATATATATATATATATATATATATATATATATATATAATCTGTGTATCTATATATCATATATATATATATATATATATATATATATATATATATATATATATATATATATATATATATATGTAATATAAATATATATAAATATATAGGCCTATATGTAATATATATATATATATATATATATATATATATATATATATATATATATATATATATATATATATATATAAATATATATATATATATATATATATATATATAAATATATATATAAATATATATATATATATATATATATATATATATATATATATATATATATATATATATATATATATATATATATATATATATATATATATATATATATATATATAATACCAAAGCAACAGTTATTTTAAAGCTGAATCGCTAACTTCTATGACGTCCGTAAATCTCTGTAAACCAATACCTAAGCACACTGTCAATCCCATCTGTATGTGACCGTGTTACCCCCGCCTGCCTGTCTATACTCATTTGTTTACATCTGGGGTTGTTCCGTTTGTAGTTTTTGTTCTGCTTCCAGGTTTTTATTTGTCTAAAACAATGCCTTGGGTTAGACGTACTTAGCAGACTGCACCAAGTGGCACTGCAGAAGGTAGACTTTGGCTAAAGCGGTTCTGTATTGCTTTAAGTTATGTGTGTAAATTCTTCATTGAGAAGTTCGGCGAAATGTTCTTTTGTTTGTTTAATTAAAATGGATGATTAGTTTAGAGCATTGGTTCTTAACCCTATTGGAGGTACCGAACCCCATCAGTTTTATATACGCATTCAATGAACCTTTCTTAATAATAGTTCCATCGTCCGCACTGACAAAATCTGTTGGAGAATTATAAGTGTGTGCAAGTTGAACTCCGCCGAACCCATGAGACTGACTTACCGAACCCCGTGGGTTTCGATCGAACCCAGGTTAAAAACCATTGATTTAGAGGAATTATGCTCATTTATTAATTTAATGTTAACATTTTTTATATTTGTATGTGTGTGTGTGGGGGGGGGGTGTGCACATTTTGTGGGGTATTTAGATAATTATAAATTAAAATTTGGGAGTGAATTTAAGAAATTTGTTCGATTAGTGTTTGGGTTAGTGTTAAAATAATATCGTTTTACGTCAGCGGTTAGTTTATTTAAATGCGAAATTGGTGCATATTAATTTGAACTCTTAAGATATTAAGTAAGGATAGCTTTTAGTGGTAAACCAATAAAGTGTTTTTATAATACGATGTTTAGTCATGTGCTACATAGGTAATATTATCAAAAGTAAAAGTAAACTATAAGTCTGGGGACCTACTTGTGTCGATAATCAGTTTTGTTACTTGATATAAGGCAGAGGCGTAGCGAGGGGGGGGGTGTCGGATGACACCATTTAGAGGGGTGACACCAAGGCAAAAATAGCAAAATATAAATAGAAAAATAATAAACTCACTTAATTAAGTGATTAATTCGAGTGTTGAATAGTCTTTTAAGAGGTGCAAATCGAAAGTTTGAGGGGGTGGGGGTACAAATCGAAAGTTTGAGGGGGTGGGGGTACAAATCGAAAATTGAATGTTTGTCCCCGGGAAGGGTCGCTACGCCTTTTTGGGGGGGGGGGGGGTGAAACCATTAAGTGCCGCACCGGGTGACACCCGACCTCGCTACGCCACTGACATAAGGTATTGCTGCCTGTGGGACCCATTATTTTTTTAACACCGCTGCCTTTTCAAAATAGATCGTAAACCCATTATTTTATTAATAAAACGAAACATTGACCTATCCATCTGATCAATGAGAGTTACAGGGCTAGACTCGTCTAAGTCATGTGATTAGACCCGTATATATCATGTGACTTGATCCGTGTAGGTCATGTGACTTGACCCGAGTAAGTGATGTGACTAGACCTGTGTAGGTCATGTGACTTGACCCGAGTAGGTGATGTGACTAGACCCCTGTAGATTATGGCTCGTGTAGGTCATGTGACTAGACCCCTGTAGGTCATGTGACTAGACCCAATGAGATAATGTGACTAGACCCGTGTAGATCATGTGACTAAACTGATGTAGGTCATGTGACTAAACTTATGTAACTCATGTGACTAGACCTGTGTAGGTCATGTGACTAAACTTATGTAGGTCATGTGACTAGACCTGTGTAGATCATGTGAATAGACCCCTGTAGGTCATGTGACTAGACCTGTGTAGGTCATGTGACTAGACCCTTGTAGGTCATGTGACTAGACCCCTGTAGGTCATGTGACTCGTGTAGGTCATCTGACTAGACCTGTGTAGGTCATGTGACTAGACCCGCGTAATTCATGTGACTAAACCTATATAGGTCATGTGACTAAACCTATGTAGGTCATGTGACTAGATCCGTGTAGGTCATGTGACTCGTGCAGGTCATGTGACTAGATCCATTTAGGTCATTTCAACGGGACACTGAACCTGAGTAAGTCATGTGACTGAACTCGAATAAGTCAAACAACTGACCCACATCAATCCTTGACACACGTCGACAACAAAATTATAAAACCCCACCCCCGGGTTTACCCCCTCCCCCCACCCCCACCGTTCCAATCAATCGTTACGACCCCGGCTGTAAATGTCACTGGGGTACTTCTTGCTAGTATTTGACAATCTCCGGCTTGCACATTGCTCATTGAGTCAATGCTTTCCTGGTTGGTAAAAGAAAGAAGAGAGAAAAAAGAAAATAAATCGATGCGATTCTGTTTTCTTTTAATTAACTCCAGATTAATGTATTAAGATTAAGAATTTACAAACAAAAAGAAAAAAGATTGATTTTAATTATAAAACAAAATTTAAAACATTTTATACTATTTTATTTATATAGATACAATAAATAGTTTGTTTCGTGAAATATTTTTTTTAGAGAAAATGAAAGCAAAACTAGAATTCTTTTCAGTAAATGACTAACATTTCTTTTTTTTAAAATTTAAATAACAATGTCAGGTTTTTGTTTATTTTTACATGACAGGTACTTATTAGAGCTGAGTCAGCTCTGGGATATCTCTAGACTTGAAAACAGAAACAAGATGTCAGCATTAGTTAATAAACCATTTCTGTGTGTCTATGTGAAAATATTAATGTTTTTTTTTTCAGTCCATAACATTTGTTTTGATTTAATGCAACATTTATTTTAGTAATAAATGGGTGTTAACGCGATGGGTGACAATTCGAAACTAACGTATTTTCCACCACCACTTCCACATCAATCAACCACTTCCACACCCACACCTACCTCAATCAAATCCCATTCATCTTCATCTTTTCCCATTCATCTTCATCTTCATCTTTTCCCCTTTCGTGCTCAAGACAGATGAAGTAGAGTTCATCTGTTTCAATGACATGGGCATATAAAGGGGATAGTATTGCTAGCATTTTGTTTAACCGCCTTTACTTTCCCTGACGTAAGTCAGGTACCCATCAGAGCTGGGTGGACTCAGAGAAGTCCAACAGAATCCAGCTTGGGATTCCACCAGCATCCACCTCCAGCATTATCCACCAACTTACTCCACCTCCACCCACAATCATTCACCATCCACCGCCAGCGTTTTCCACCAGCTTACTCCACATCCACCCACCTCCCCCCCCCCCCTACCTCTACCTACCTCCACCCATTATCATCTTATTTTCCTTTTTTTTTGTACCCACGACACATGGGACCGTCACAAAAAGCTCCCTACGCTTTGGTCGGTCACCGGCAATTTTCCTGGCAGTCCCCCATGACAGTCCTGCCCCTGCCAGCTGCTTCACCGCGTCACCACGTCACCAACCCCCACCCCAAACCTTATCCACCTGTATCCCTAAGACACGTCACCTTATCAAAACACATTTTTTCCCTCTCAACAATCTCCAAGAGCAATAAACAAGAAACGTATTAGCTCCCTCCCTCATCCTAGACTTAAAAATTCTTTAGCCCCCTCCCCGGACTTAAAAACTCTTAACCCCCCTCCATCCCCCCCGACTTAAAAACTCTTAACCCCCCCCCCCCTCCACCCCCACCCCCCGACTTAAAAACTCTTAACCCCCCTCCATCCCCCCCGACTTAAAAACTCTTAACCCCCCCCCCCCTCCACCCCCGACCCCCCGACTTAAAAACTCTTACCCCCTCCATCCCCCCCACTTGACTTAAAAACTCTTAACCCCCCCTCCATCCCCCAGACTTAAAAACTCTTACCCCCCCCCCATCCCCCCCCCTTCACTTAAAAACTCTTAACCCCCCTCCATCCCCCAGACTTAAAAACTCTTACCCCCCCCCCATCCCCCCCCCCCTTCACTTAAAAACTCTTAACCCCCCTCCATCCCCCAGACTTAAAAACTCTTTACTCCCCCCCACCCCCGACTTAAAACCTCCGGACACAGACAGATCGGTGCCGAACCACCACACGTCAGCCTGCGCGTGCCTGTCTGTCAGCCTGCACGTGCAGTTGTCACAACCTTCTGCACGTGTTTTTTGTGGTGTGAGTTTTTTTTTTGTAACGGGACCGTAAACTTCAAGATTTGGAAACAAAAAAACAAAAATAGTTTTGTCAAGCGTGTTTAAATATTTAGTTTTTTTCTTGTAACTTGACCGTAAACTTCAAGATTTGGAAACAAAAAAATTAGTTTTGTCAAGCGTGTTAAAATATTTATTTTTAACGTTCGGAGTAGTGTTACCGATGTTTGTCAATATAAGTAAAAATAAACGTCCCCTTCTCTTCTTCTTGTTCGTTCTTAATTTTATTGTTGGAAGGGATACCCCTCCAACACAATTATGGATGCGTGTCAACTGGTTATGCGCTATTAAGGCCATTGACTCAGATTTCAGCCTGCTTTTTTAAATTTGCTATCATAGCCTTTGTCCAACCAAGAACAAACTACAAGGCAGCAGTTGTTTGAATTTGGAGTTGTCTCCCATAAAATAGTCGCTGTCCCCAGCTAACGAGCCTCATCTGCCCGAGGGTTTGAACTCTGGACTTTTCGGTTTAGCAACCATGAGCTTTACCCCTTCCCTTTCTCGAACCTGGCGATCCAATGGGCAGGTGAAGCAGAATTTACCTGTTTCTTTGCCTTCGGAATTTGAAAGGATGATGTGATATGCACTATACCCAGCCGCCTTTAATTTCCCTAACCTGAGTTAGGTACCCATCAGAGCTGGGTGGACTTAGGGACGTTTTACTGACTTGAACCCGGATTCGAACTAAAGACATTCTGGTTAGGAGCCTAGCGCTCTACCGTAATGTTAAAACAAGAGCCTTCTGAAAATAAGTATGTTGGGTTGTTGGTAGTATTTAATCTCTGGTTAAGTTTTATGGTTAGAAATTAGGATTAGGTTTTGCGTCAGGAAGAGGGATTGCGTTGACTAAGTCCATTTTGTATTTTGTTAATTAACTACCATTAATCTAACACCAATTTTTAATGAAGATTCCATTATTACGGCAATATCGGACACTGGTATAACGCATTACCATCGTGAACGTATGGATTTGAATAACACTTTACATTCACTATTATTATTCTTTCTTTACAATAACTTTTATGTGCACCTACAGCGTTGAAACAACACTTTACGTATATCACGGCATTTACAACAACAAAAGCATGTTTATAAACCTAGCTAACTCTATTCGATCATATTTCACCATATTTAAGGGCAGTGTGACTTTTTTCTCAGGGGGGTGGGGGGACGAACTAAATTTTCTCCGGGGGGGGGGACGGACACTGTAAAAGTATATATTTTCTATATAAATTCAATTTCATTCGGTGGGGGGGGGGGGTAGACATTTTTCGGGGTGTGGCGAGGGAGAGTGGGGCGGGGGCGGGGGGGGGTGGTGTCCCTCCGAAGAGATTCCTGGAGGAAACTCTGTTTATGGGATATCATTCCACCTCCTTCCCCCCCCCCCATATAACGCCTGTTCCACTGTCGATAAAAAAGTGTCTTGTTTTCACTAGCTAACGTCTTTCTCCAAACTAAATACTGGCTAAATAAATCAAAACAGCTTAACCATATACAATGACATTTATAGGCCAAAACTCCATTACGTTGTAATTTATGTCTCTGTTTTTTTTCTAAATGTCAACCTAACACTCACACAAAATAACATTGCGATAACTTCTTCGTCATCGTATTTACTCATGACGAGAGTCCAAAGCAATTATTTATCTTTCATATTGGCATTATGACAAAATGGATGATTGTTATTTCAACGTTATATTTTAGATTGTTTCGTTAGTAAAAATGTTATTGGAATTTTCGGAATCAAATACGGAGATGTTTTAAATCTGTTTTGTTACATAACTATGGAAATCGCAAATATGCCTGTTTTTTTTTTTTTCTAAACCCATTCATCGTAAACAAGACAGCCCTGCTTATCAAAGGCAGGTATTTTAAAAAGATGATTTAAACCAGTCTTATAATATGAAAAGTTTATACATATCCAACCATACGTATACACACACACGCACATATATATATATATATATATATATATATATATATATATATATATATATATATAATATATATATATATATATATACAAGCTTACATATACACACAAACACACGAACATAATATGCTAGCATACAATATGGACACAAAATTTATGCAAGTATAGTTATAAGTCAAATATTTAAGAATCACATCACTTAATAAACTAGCTCTTATCACTTCTTCATTACAATAACTCCCTCAGTGAAAACTTCTTATTATGTGTTTCTTATGTTTCTTAGTGGGTGGACTTACCAATCCAACTACAGAACAACTAAAACAACAGAAAGTGTATAACTTCGCTCTATATCCACTGCACCTATACTATAAAACAAAATTATATATATATATATATATATATATATATATATATATATATATATATATATATATATATATATATATATATATATACACATTAAATCTATTAAAAGATCCATACAAAACAAACAAGTTTCCAGTGCTAGTCAGGCTACTTAAAACTCGGTACCAGAAACCAATTTTCTGGATCAGTGGCCACGTCCGGTTCCTCTCTGCCTGCCCCGGAGTGTGTGAGAGGGAAAACTCGGTCACTCGTGCTGCCCTCAGCCGAGCTGTCATTACTCTTGCTGTCCTCAGTCAAGCTGTCTCTACTAGTGCTGTCCTCAGTCAAACTGTCTCTACTGTCCTCAGTCAAGCTGTCTCTACTGTCCTCAGTCAAGCTGTCTCTGCTAGTGCTGTCCTCAGTCAAACTGTCTCTACTGTCCTCAGTCAAGCTGTCTCTACTGTCCTCAGTCAAGCTGTCTCTGCTAGTGCTGTCCTCAGTCAAGCTGTCTCTGCTGTCCTCAGTCAAGCTGTCTCTACTGTCCTCAGTCAAGCTGTCTCTGCTATCCTCAGTCAAGCTGTCTCTAATAGTGCTGTCCTCAGTCAAGCTGTCTCTGCTGTCCTCAGTCAAGCTGTCTCTACTGTCCGCAGTCAAGCTGTCTCTACTGTCCTCAGTCAAGCTGTCTCTACTGTCCTTAGTCAAGCTGTCTCTACTGTCCTCAGTCAAGCTGTCTCTACTGTCCTCAGTCAAGCTGTCTCTGCTGTCCTCAGTCAAGCTGTCTCTACTAGTGCTGTCCTCAGTCAAGCTGTCTCTGCTAGTGCTGTCCCTCAGTCAAGCTGTCTCTACTGTCCTCAGTCAAGCTGTCTCTACTGTCCTCAGTCAAGCTGTCTCTGCTGTCCTCAGTCAAGCTGTCTCTACTAGTGCTGTCCTCAGTCAAGCTGTCTCTGCTAGTGCTGTCCTCAGTCAAGCTGTCTCTACTGTCCTCAGTCAAGCTGTCTCTACTGTCCTCAGTCAAGCTGTCTCTGCTGTCCTCAGTCAAGCTGTCTCTACTAGTGCTGTCCTCAGTCAAGCTGTCTCTGCTAGTGCTGTCCTCAGTCAAGCTGTCTCTACTGTCCTCAGTCAAGCTGTCTCTACTGTCCTCAGTCAAGCTGTCTCTGCTGTCCTCAGTCAAGCTGTCTCTACTAGTGCTGTCCTCAGTCAAGCTGTCTCTACTAGTGCTGTCCACAGTCAAGCTGTCTCTACTAGTGCTGTCCTTAGTCAAACTATCTGCTGTCCTCAGTCAAGCTGTCTCTGCTGTCCTCAGCTGTCTCTACTAGTGCTGTCCACAAGCTGTTTGAACCCCCAACTGTCCCAACATCCGCTACCTCTATGAACTGACTTACATCCACCAAATTAATGCTTGCCTCAGCCTATTATCAACGCATCAGTCTATACCATCACTTTGAACATGTCTCTGATCAGTGTGCCTGACCCACGGGCTTCCAACCGTCACCCCCAGACCCACCCCTGGGCATACACCAGGGCATCGACCCCGCTTAGATCTCTGATATCTATCTTTAGAGAGAAGATTAGTCGATTACGCGTCATTCTGTCAAAGAACTTTTTATTCAAATTGTAGAAGTGTTTAACAATACAGACAATAGAAGTTTTATATGGAGAAACATGCACAAAGCTCATAGAAAGAATTTAATAAATCATACAAGCTATTTAATTCTAAATATATTAATAAAGAAAAAAATTGTAGCTTTCTATTTATAATTGTGCTTTTAGGCTATATATATATATATATATATATATATATATATATATATATATATATATATATATACCGTAATAATCAAATATACATATATATATATGTATATTTAGATATATATATATTTATTTTATATATTTAAATATATATATATATATATATATATATATATATATATATATATATATATATATATCGCTATACATATTTATATAGACTATAAATAGCGTAGTTATAAATTTTCAAACCATTACCCCCCCCCCCCCCCACCTCCACTCCCTCCTCTCTACCCAGTTGTTTATTACGAGATCTCTCAATCTAGAAACCCCTAGAACTATTACACAGCTTCTGAATTTTGATGAGTTTCGGTATTGGAATTTAAAAAAAAAATCTCTCCCTCCCTCTGTCTGACTCTCCCCCCCCCCCCCAGTGAAAATCAATATGAATGCTAGATCTGTTTTTTACCCCCTTCAGGCCCGTGTTTTCCCAACTAGCCCTGAGCTGTTGATTGCCAATAGTAATAACATTATAGATTACTTTGTACCGGTATTGTTTATCTTGGTGAAGGAAGTTTTTTTTTTCTGTTTTCATTGCTGTTTTTAATTTCTAGCTATACACACGTCTTTGTGTTAGGAAAAAAAACGGTTAGTTTTTAACAGTGTAGGGTTAGACTGTTTGGTGTGGAACCAGAGTTTCTTCCAGGCATCTCTTCGGGGGGGGGGGGGGGGGGGCGTCCCCCCGAAGAAAGTCTACCGCCCCCACCCCCTGAACGAAATGAAATTTATATTGAAAATATATAGTTTTACCAGTGTCCCCCCCCCCCCCCCCGAAGAAAGTCTACCGCCCCCCCCCCCCCTCCCCCCCTCCGAAAATTTGAAGTGCCCCCCCCTGAGAAAAAAGTCTGAAAGAAACACTGTGTGGAACAGAGTTGAGACACGTAATGATTGTGGTACAGTGATGCTATGTGTCCTGTAACAGTTTATACAGTTTATAAACGTATTGATTGTAGTACAGCGATGTTATATGGCATCAGTCATCTTGCTATGTAACAGTTTATGCACATATTGATTGTAGTACAGCGATATGCTATGTGTCATATGTCATTTAACAGTTTATACACGTATTGACTGTAGTACATCTATGGCATGTGTCACCTGTTATGTCATTTAACAGTTTATACACATATTGATTGTAGTACAACGATATGCAATGTGTCATATGTCATTTAACATTTTGTACACATATTGATTGTAGCACTGCGTTGACAAATGTCATATGTCATATATATTACTGTGCTGCCCCATTATATTACGTAGTAAATTTACACTTGTGTATGGCAATCCAGCTATTTAAAGGTCGAACACGTATTATAAGACAAACTTTAATATTTTTAATATTATATGGCGTTATTTAATATAATTAAGACCGCCACTTTGTATATTATATATCTTGTATAGGACCCCCCCCCCCCCCCACACACACACAAGTTGTTCCTGCAAAATTTGGGAATCACACAATCACGTCTTTGTTAGACTAATCACCATTGCACACAAACATTGAAACAGGCGCACCAAACCGCACCAATTAGCATTGTACCCATTCAGACAGACGCACCAACCCGCTCCGATTAGCATTACACTCAAACATTCAGACAAACTCCCTGTCGCTCTATCGCGCCAAATGGCTTCCGGAACAGCATCCTGTTCCGTCAATCTCTTGCATGACAATTAGTAACTAGGGCAAGGTGACCTCTGACATAGAGGTCAACACACGCTGACCTTTGCATGTTTTACGTTCGTTTTATTGATTTGTTTATTCGAATCCGGGTTCAAGTTAGTAGACCGTCCCTGAGTCCACCCAACTCTGATGGGTACCTAACTCACGTTAGGGAAAGTGAAAGCGACTGGGCATATTGCTGACCACACTATCTCTTCATATGCCGAGGTCACAGAAAAAAGAAACAAGTGTGACTTTACTAGACTTAATTACCAATGTAAGCTGGATAGCCGGGTGGGGGGGGGGGGGGGGTGGGGGGTGGGGGGGGGGTGGGGTGGAGAAAAATGCGCCCTATGTCATCCTTAGCCTATCCTTGACCTTAAATCTGATTCTTAAGCTAAACGTAAACATAACTCTGACCAAATTGGCAACATGACTTCACCAGCTGCTTGGGGACAGGGCCTCAATCACAATCTTTTACTCTGTCCGGTCCACGGCTGTATTTCGCAATATTTACACCATCACTGTACGGAAGTAGCCTGGTGATTCATTGGGTAGGTGAAGTAGAGTTCATATTTTTCAGTAACCTCGGCATATGAAGGGATATCAGCACTATGCCCAGTGTTTCTTCTAGACTTTTTTCTCCGGGGGGGGGGGGGGGCACTTGAAATTTTCGGGAGGGGGGGGGGGGCGAACACTGTTAAAGGTATATATTTTCAATATAAATTCTATTTCGTTCGAAGAGATGCCTGGAAGAAACTCTGACTATACCCAGCCGACTTTACTTTCCATAACGTGCTGCAGGTACCCATCAGAGCAGCTGGGTGGACTCTGGGTACGTACTTCTGATACAAACCCGGGATTTGAACCCGAGACTTTCGGGTTAGCAGTCGTATGCTCTACCATCCGACCACGCCGTTCCGTATTAGCAACATATGTCGCCGAAAATACCCCAACTCGACGCTAGTGTTTCTTCCAGATTTTTTACTTCGGGAGGCACTTGAAATTTTCGTAGGGTGGGGGGGGGGACTAAAATTTTCGGGGGTGGGGGGTGGGGTGGGTGGGGGGGACACTGTCAAAAGTATATATTTTCTATTTTCTATATAAATTCCATTTCATACGGGGGGGGGGGGATAGTCTTTCTTCAAGGGGGGAAGGGGAAGGGAGGGGGTAATAAACTCTGCTCGACACTATAATGCTTTGTCCTTCTATTTTTAATATCCCGTAACAATCGTTATTTCTCTAAAAAGTGTAAATAGTTTCTTCATTAACATGTATCTCAAAGATGAAAAGTGTAAATATTTTCTAGATTAGCATGTATCTCAAAGATGAAAAGTGTAAATATTTTCTAGATTAACATGTATCTCAAAGATGAAAAGTGTAAATATTTTCTAGATTAGCATGTATCTCAAAGATGAAAAGTGTAAATATTTTCTAGATTAGCATGTATCTCAGAGAATTTTACAGCATAGCTCAGGTCTATTTACAGGTAAAATATTTCACTGATGGGGGGGGGGGGGGGGGGGGGGGGTAATGTCCTGACCTCGATGCACTTTAAACCATAAAAATGTTGACTGCATGCCACCCGGTTGTGAAACGAGGACATATCTTTTAATACATCTTTATCACGCTAGTAAACACAAAAATGCAATAAAACAAATTATCGTGTTTATTGATTGCTATTTTCTTCTTTTATTTTTTTTCTGTCTTCGTATACAGAATCATATTATAGCAATTTTATCACAATCGTTATCATTTTGTTATTGCGAGTTCTTCCCCTTTAGAGAAACCATCTTTTAAAATGCTCGGTAAACAGAGTTGCCTAATTGGATGTTTATAAAAGGTTTTTTTTTCCAACAATTATTATTTTAAAGTCTGGCACAAACATTTTTTTTGCCCATTTAAAGAAAACATAAATTCTACCTACAAAATAGTCGAGACTAATTTAGTCTCACATATGCATTGCCTTTTTGTAATATGCATTTTAAAAATGAAAGCTTTTAATGCATTTAGTAATATCTTGTTGATAAGGCAAGCACATTACTGTTTGTCATTAACAGAGTTTCTTCCAGGCATTTCTGAGCCCCCCCCCCCCCCCCCCAAAGAAAGTATACCGCACCCCCCCCCCCCCACTGAACGAGATGTAATTTATATAGTAAACATATAATTTTACTAATGTCCATCCCCCCACACCCCACCCCCGAAAATATGCCCCCCCCCCCCGGAGAAAAAGTCTGGAAGAAACACTGGTCAGGTCATTAAATGTTTAATCTAGGACTAATTCCAGTTGCAGTGTTGTAGTTAATTAACTGTGGTAGTGTAAAATAATGTAATTATTTTTGTGAGAATTTTTCCAATCGATATTTATATTGGTTTCCATTGCAGAAGTAAAGGTTAGGTTAACGCGTTATATAAGTTTGGATTAGCGTGGCAGCTAAGTTTTGTTTTAGTGTGCCAGTTAAAGTTGGTGTAGAGTGGTCGTTAAATTTAGTGTAGTGTGGTAATTAAGGTTTAGGTGGTGTGGAAGTTATGTTTGTATTAGTGTGGCGTGACGTATTAATTAAGATTATTATTATTATTATTAATTAAGATTAGGCTAGTGTGTGAGTGTAAAGTTACACATGAGCTCTAGGGTGAAGCTAGGATAAGTTGAATAGGATAAGTTGAATAGGATAAGTTGTCTAGGATAAGTTGACTAGGATAAGTTGACTAGGATAAGTTGACTAGGATAAGTTGACTAGGATAAGTTGACTAGGATAAGTTGACTAGGATAAGTTGACTAGGATAAGTTGTCTAGGATAAGTTGACTAGGATAAGTTGTCTATCGATTCACTAAGGTGTAAACTACTGTCATGGTATTGTTGAAAACCATGACTCCTTGAATAGATGGAATAAAAGCCATGTCGCAGTGAATAGATGGACTGAAAGCCATTTCCGATTAAGGCCTCAAAACGGAAATAAGCAAGCCCGGTTGTAAGGAAAAAAAAAATGAAATAAACCGGGAGTGATCTCCCCTAAACTTTCTCGAATATTCTAATATAACACTACAGGGGATGGCAACTCGGGATATAGACTTCTAGACATGATTTTTAATCCATTTTAAATACTCACATTTCTTAAAATAGAATATAATCTCGTAGAAAAAAAAAGAAATGCACACCAAGTGAACGCTAAATAAATAAACCGGGAGTGATCTCCCCTAAACTTTCTCGAATATTCTTATATAAAATAACAGGGGATGGGAACTCGGGCTATAGACATGATTTTTAATCCATTTTAAATACTTAAAGTTTTAAAAATAGAATAAAATCTCGTAGACAAATTAATTGCACACCAAGTGAACGCCTAATAAAAAAGCGCATAATAGTGCGCAATATTATTAGTACTTTTAAAATTTACATTAGTTTTTTGAGAAATCGGAAGTAGCGTAAATTACTACTTCCAGTCAACTGAAATTACTCAAAATTTTACAGAAAGTAGAGAATTAGATCTTTTACTTACATGTGAAATTTCATTTATCTATCTGAAATAGTACTCAAGTTATAGGCTTTTGAAAAATTCAAAGTAGGAAAAGTACCCCTTCCGGTTATCGGAAATCGCTCAAAAGTTGATACGGATCTACGATTTTGATAAAATACTTATATATGAAATTTCATCAACCTAGCTGTAACGGTACTCAAGTTATCGTGTTTACACACGGACACACAGACACACAGACACACAGACACACACACACACACAGACATACGGACAAGATTGCAAAATTATGTTTTTCCGTATCAGTGAGGTGTAAAACGTCGAGATTTGTAAAAATCTCGATTTTTTTTTTGCACGATTACAATACTTTCTCTATACTACGTATATACGAGAAAGTAAAAAAAAAGACCGATATTATATGCTCGTAGAACACATTTACCTTGAACCTCAATAACTACATAGCAAAACGTTAACTAATACATACATACACATATATTTACTCACATATTTTTTATGTATATACATACCCACACTTAAACATACGGCAAAAGTGATGACAACATTATATGCCGAGGTCATGAAACATAAACTCTACTTCATCTGCCCAAATGGATGGGTAGGTGTAAATAGGAAATTTTACTTATGCATACCGCAGTATTAAACTCTTACCCCTACACACCACATTTTTAACTTCACAGTATGCCACGAAAACCCACAGCCTAACACACACAAACACGCTACTCACACACACACACTACTCACACACACACTACTCACACACACACTCACACAACGTGTATCACCACTTACATAAAGAGCCACATTTTATCAGAATACGCACGCATACCAACACCCACACACCCACACACCCATACACACACAACTCTACACACATTCACACACACCTCTACACATACATACATATATACTCACACATACACACTCACACACACACAACGTTTATCACTACTTACATACAGAACCATACTTCAGCACAATACGCATACCCATACCTACATACACTCACACAACTCTACACACATTCACACACATACACACACACGCATATACACACACACACACGCTCAAACTCACACACTCAACTTACATACAAAACCACACTTCAGCACAATACGCATACCCATACCTACATGCAGACTCACACAAATCTACACACATTCACACACACACACACGCACACACACCCACACTTTCTACACCTTCAAACCAAATGTTAGTTTTTGTCTCCCCTTTCACCCATGTCATCACCCAAGAATGTTTAGGTTTTCCTGAGGTAAAATTTTTTTTAAAAAAGGGAGCTAACCAATCTTCTATAACTCCCCTTTAAAAAAAAATACAACTGACGCTTTAAATTTTGAAAAAAAAAGAGTGATTTGTCTCCCTTGATATCCTCGACATATTTCTAGCCGGGCTAGATAGAGAGTTAAACGATCAGGTGTTTGATGTTCGCTGGGGTAGGCGATAAAGTAAATTGTTCGGGAGATAAAACACGGTGGGCGCTTCTCTGACGTGGAGTTAAGGGCCCTGTTGTTATTGTTTTAATCGGGCTTGTGTGTTTGTGTGTGTGTGTGTGTGTGTGTACGCGCGTGTGTGCGTGTGTGTGTGAGAGTGTGGCGGAGAAGGGAGAGGAGGCTGGTAGGGAAGAAGGGCCATTTGTGTGTGTATTAGCCAACGAATGGAATAGACCGTAAACAATTGTTTTCCTTTGTCTGTGAATACGTTCCTTAATGATGGTGTATATAATTATAATAAAATGTTTCACTTGGATACAAAGGCACGTCGTGTTAGAGATATCGAAAAAGGGGCTAAGCGTGTAGGGGGGGATTTTATTATGTGATGCTTGGTATCTTTGCTAATTAAAGACTTAAGTTCTTATGAGGCGACGATGGGTGTATATAATCCTAGGTTACCTACATACTTGTATATTGATTCTATTGTGGCCGTCTTGTAGTTTCCTATTCATCGCAGCAAGGATTGTTCTAAACTTACTTTAATGCTCTCGTCTTCTTCTTCGTTCTTAATTTTTAGTGTTGGAAGGGATCGAGCCTTATCTGACAGATGGTTTGAACTCGAGACATTTTCGAATTTATCAACCATCAGCATTTGCCGACTCGACCACGCCTCCATTACATTTAAGGATACGTGTCAACTGGTTATGCGCCATTGAGGCCATTGGCTCCGATTTCAGCCTGCTTTTCTTTTTGGATTTGCTTCCATAGCCTTTGTCCAACCAAGAACAAACTACAAGGCAGCAGTTGTTTGATTTTGGAGTTGTCTCTCCTAGAAGAGTGGCTGTCTCCAGCTAACGAGCCTCATCTGCCCAAGGATTCGAACTCGATACTTTTCGGTTTAGCTTTACCGACTCGACCACGCCGACCCCCTTTCAATGCTTTCATTGATAAGATTTGCATCCTAATATTATATAAAAAATATTTAATAAAAAAGTGCTACACAACTATAGTAACAACTGCGAACATTACTTATTTTGCTTTTGTCTCACAAACAACAGTCACATCAATATTATATTTATATCTTATTCCGAAGATATTGATATTTTTTTAAAGTTATAGAAAAAGTACAGAAATATCTATCTGTTACTTACCTCCCCTTAGCAGGGTCAGCTAACTAAGCAATCTATTTTTAATATAGAAACTTCAAAGCATTCACAGTGCGGATATTCCCGCTGGGCTTTATAATAACTACTATAGGGAGATGTGCTGTAATTTAGTACAGGAGTTGGATTACTTCGCCTCAAGCTGTACAGTTTCATTATCGCCCCTTCATAAAATGTGCAATCTCCCCTTACACAATAACGCTGCTGAAATTACTTGTATATTACACGATGCACTAAGCGAACCGAATGATCTTTTAAAAGTGATTCCGAAATTGTTCACATCATTTTTGTGTGCTGTTTTCGTTAATTAGATAATGTAATTTTGAAAATCAACATTATTTTTTTGGGTCTAGTTTTTATAAGATAACTTTTATGCACTAATGTCAGACATTTTATTTGCTGTCAGTGTTATTTTAAGCCTTTTCTTTAATGAGAATTTTCAATTTCTCGCAGAAATAAAACAGCGTAAAAAAAACCCAAACAATTAAATTTAATGGAGGCAGCAAAGAATGCAAAATATTACAAATTAATTGGAAAAACATATACATACAAGTGACTATGTGACTTCATATTTTACTTGGAATCTTCAATCTCTTGCTAACATAGAATGAAGTCATAAATATGCGATGGGGCTGTTATGAAGTTCTAAAATTTGAATTGTAAAATATTTACATAATGTATAAATATACTAATTTCACTTTTACTGATATATTTGTAATAGTCTTTTTAGAGAGTTAAAGTATAAATTGTTTTAAATGTCTTTAAATACCCACGCTTTAACATGTTATTTAAAAAACTATAACGTAATGACCAATTTCTTTTGGATTAAGATATCCACAGGCAGGTTAGCGTTAACCAATAGACCGATCATAGATGAATTACTATTTTTCCAATGCATAAGTAATTTTCACTTTTACAATAAAACATTCATCATCATAATTATCACCATCATATCATTACTCCTGTGGCCGCTGGTAAAGTATAGCGAAGGGACCACAACTCCACATCGTACCCGGGTGTGGACGATTCCTTCAAGTTGGGGCCACGACATTCCGGCTTCTCCAGCTTCACTGACAATTGATCCTCTTCAAGGTTTTTCTTTGGCCTACCCGCTTTCCTCTTCCTTTGAAGATTCCAATCTAATTCCCGTCTGTTGATGTTGTTTGTTGGTTTGTGCAAGGTGCAGTTGTGGACTGGTCCGTCGGTCTACGGGGGAAAAATCCATGTGCTTTCACCCCCCCCCCCCCCCCCCCGCTCCTTCTTTTAAACCCAAAAACTATGTAATTATACAATTAGGTCTAATTTGTTTGAATACGTTTAAAAAAAAAAGATTTGCATCAGTTTTCAATTAGGAAGAAGAGTAACAATATTACTGAAATTTGAAATTTGAAACCAAAAGTCAATTTAATTAACAATTATTTAAATAATGGT